>NC_061484.1:12107599-12317901 GCF_022539355.2 Hippoglossus stenolepis | reverse complement strand
AAGAAGGGAGTGGAGACACAACATGCTTTGAGAGCTGATTAAAGATGGAGGGCAGAGGTTGATCTTTCAGGACATCAGGATAAAAAAAGAAATGGAGATAGGAAGGAACAGACAATAGCTATCAGTCTCCTGCAGGCCCAGTGGAGAGATCAGAGCCAAGTTTGGAGCTTGTGAGAAGACAGGAGCGCAGAAATAAAAAAGAGTGCAAACAAACAGGGAATGTGAAGCTTGTGAGAGGATGAGGGATTGGCTGGGGATAGATATTTGGCTTAGCTGTAGCATACCTTGGAGAGCAAGAGAGTAACGAAGGACTACAGCAAAGAGAGAGAGGCAGAATAAGAGAAGACCCAGCGGAGAATGGGAGCTGTGCAAACACAGCAAGGTAGGAGTGTGTGTGTGTATATGTGTGTGGGTGTAGTGTTCAGCTGAGGAAAGAAAAGAAATGAATGCAGCTAAAAAACACAGAGTGAAGGGTTCGTACACTAAGGATGGAGAGGAACAGAATGGAGAGTCCAGCTATAGACTAAACTCCCCCCCTGTATTTACACACACTACATGTTCACAGACCTGAATTAGCTGTGACAGTGAGTGTCTTAAAGAAGCAATCAGACACTGATGTACAGTTACCGCTGCACCACTTGTGTCAGGTGAGTGGCTGCTGGCTGCTGCCGGCTCGGGGGACGTTATCAGTGTGTGGTCGCCGAGGCCCACAGGGCAGCCGATGGCAGCGTCTGGAGCAGGACATGCTAAACACAAAACAGGATCCTTTGCTGATCTCAAAAGGTTGCAATTAGCCACCACACACGTTAGCAAAAGGGACGACACAATGCTGACCTACTGGTTCTTTTACACAGCAAAAGTCAAATGAATGTTACCCACCTTGTCAAGCAGAAACAGAACAACCTCTTCATCTGTTACCTTTCAACTCTCGATGGTCTTTTCGCTGTGTAAACGGCTCAGCAATGTTCACATGGGTCTTCGCCCTTTTGTTATTTCATTATCTTCTTTGGGTTTGCATTTAGAGCGCTACTGTGAAAATAATTGTGGGTACAAGGTCATGTGCGTACGTTATCCAGGTCTACTTCCCGTGCCTTGATGGTAGAGGGCAGATCTTGTTTGAGATGGACAGAATCAAGGGGGAGGAAAAGAAATGTGACTGAATGAGCAAAGAAATGAAGAGGGACTTGAGAAAGGGGAGGACTAATGAGGATTTGGTGTGAGTAATGAGGAAAAAGTGTGAAAGATGAAGGGGAGTTATATAGGGAGGTGAATAAATGGTGTTTCAGGGAAAATTAGTTGGAGGGAAGGAAAGAAGGGATGGAGACTGCAAAGAGAAGAGTATGTCAGGGAAAGGTCATGTGATTCAAGACATCAGGATGAGGTGTAAGGGGAGATGGGAAAAAGATGATAAACATTATAAAGATACACCAGGGAAAATAAAATAAAATGTACATGACATACAGGAAAGTGGACTACGATTTTTATAGTCCAATGGCAACCTTTTTACAACCTTATTCTTGTTCTCAGTTTCTACAAAATATACAAAAGGCAAGTTATATATAGGCAAATATTGACGTTGTAAAATCTAAAACACTTTATTATGAAAAGATTGTGGTTATACTTAGCATAAAGGTGACTCTTTGTTAAAAGCCTGCAGCAGGTTGCAAACTCCTGTCTTCTGCATTGGCACTGAATTCTGGCTTTAGACCAAAATCACAATGTGTGAAATCATCCAATATGGTCACTAATCCTAAAATACTGGTCTGGATTATCAGAAGTAATAAAATTCACGGAACTCACTTTTTCTGAAGGAGATATTTCTCCGAGTTAGCTCAGGTGGATAAAGCCGGGATGGAAAAGGACATCCTGCCATAGAAAGTCACAGTCAAGGTCAAAGCCGGACACACACTAATAAAACTGTGGCAAGTGCAGAGATGGAAGCAGCGTCATCATCATGACTGAAACAAAGTTGTTTACTGATTCTTTTCACCTCGAATTGGAAACATGCACAAACTGAAAGAGGTGATGGTACGGGAAGAGGGGCAGAGATACTGTGGAAGGAAAGCAGTGCTGGCTGAATCAAGAGGAGTGCAAACAAACCAACACATTACATAGGAGATGTGTAGGAAAGAGATGAGTGTGAGTCGCCATCTGCTGAGGATGACTGGACGAGGCAGGAAGATGGATATCTTTAAATATATCTGTAATGGATGTGCCCCCAGCTGATATCAGCGAGGATTAAAAGGGGGGGAGCACAGGGAGATGTATAGTGGAGAAAGAAAAGATGCAGACGTGCGGATGTCAGAAGGCAGGATTCAGTTTATAGATATACTGTTGTTTTGTTATGCCACTGTGTTTTCAGGTTGTCTGCCCTCCTTCTGTACGTACATCCACCCGTCAATAGGTACGTACGTCTGTCCATCTCATTCTTGTGAATAGGATATCTCAAGAACGTCTGAAGACAGTTTCTTCAAATTTAGTACAAAGATGCCTTTTTGCCTTTTGAATGTGATATCTCAGAAACGCCTTGAGGGAATCCTTTCACATTTGGTAGAAACATTCACTCGGATTCAAGGATTAACTGATTTGAGTTTGATAGCCAAAGGTCAAAGGTCAAGGTGGCCTCATCAAATATGTCTATGTTGGTCTTGAACATGATGTCTTAAGATCAGGTTGAGGGAATGTTTTCAAATTTTGTACAAATATTCACTAGGACTCCAAGATGAACTGATTAGATTTTGGTGGTCACAGGTCCAAAGGTCAAGGTCATGTGACTTCATGTTGTGAGTGCAATATATCAGGAATGCCCGAAGGGAATTTCATCACATCTGGCACAGCTTTCACTTGGACTTAAGGATGATCTGATTAGAATTTGACAGTCAAAAGGTCAAGGTCAAGGTGACGTGACGATATATAAATATGAAAAAAAGTATATAGGTGGACAACTGCAGTGCTGTATTTCATTTTTTGTATCTATAAGACATGTTTTGCTGTGTAGAGATATTCCTATATAAAAGTTGTAGTGCATTGCGACTAGATTTTGACATAGCTATAAATAGATGGAAAGTTTCAGTGAATTTCCTAAAGACAACATAGGGGCAATGCAATGATAGGCCTGGAGCTGGAGCCAAAACAAGGTCAGGACAGACATAAAAAGGGATGTTGGGGTGGACAGGAGATCTGATGATGGAGGGAGGAAAAATAAAAAAATAGTGGAAGCAAGTGTTTTACTGTCAGTGGATCAGATCCAGCAGATGAATTGAGAATAGAGGGATGAGTGGGTGGAGGGAAGGGAGGTGGAGAAAGAGGGCAATGAAAGAGGAAGCAAAGGAGGCCTATAGGTGATATGTTTCAGTGAGTTAGTGCAGCAGAAGGGATCCTCGTCAAGTGGGTCACAGAGGCTGTAGAAACAGACATTAATCATACCTGGCAGCACGGCTTTGTATATGTGTGTGAGTGTGTACATTACTTCCCATTGTTTCCCTCTCTTTTACATAGTTTGAACGTGTGTGTGTGTGTGTGCGCGTGTGCATAAGTCAAGCAGCATTGACAGGACACAGATGCTGCAGCAGGTGAGGACAGATTGTTCCTTCTCCTTCTCTAATTCTTTTTCTTTTCATCAGTGCAACCACTTCCCTCTATCTTCTCCTCCTACCCACACTTCCTCATGCTCTATTCGAATATGACTCATGCTATTTTGCAACCTTAAGGAAAATGAATTAACCCTGAATTATAAATGCACATATTTATTATCATGGATACAACTGTGGAATGCCAAGCTCATGCTCGCACGCATTTAAAAGAATGAGGATGCATTTCTTTCCACTCAGGGCTGAAGTCAATCTGGAACCTAGTGGTTGTTTGTTTTTTTCAAATTTTTTAATCAATGACTTATATTTAAACCTAAATACATTTTATTATTAATTAGCATCCAATGTTTGGGTCAAATTGTGCTCATTGTGCTCTTTCATATGTACATACCAAGGAGTCCCCTTAGATTGCATCAAGCTGCATCAAAATACACACACTATAATTATCTGTCCCTAAATATGCTTGATTCTTTCAATCAATATCTTTGTATTATTACCTCAGTCAGAGAGGTTATGTCTTAATCTGTGTTTGTTTGTTATATTATATTACATATATATTACTTGTTAGTTAGATTATGCCAAAACATGATGGAAGGCTGTGGAATGGGTCAGCAAAGAGCCCATTTTGGTGCTGATCAGAATAACAGGCTGTTTTTTTTCACTAACTTTGACATTGTGAGATGATGGTATTTTTTGGCATTTTCACTGATTTCTGTGAGTGCATTTGTGTACAGTTTGGTGCGGCTTGATTCAATTCAAGGGGACACTGGGCATTGGCTGAGGTTTACTCTACTGAGTGCTATATACTTCTAGTTTCTTGCCACGTTATAGAAAGAGAAACAAAATCCTGGATCCGTCCCCTCATCTGGATCAGCACCAACATTTAATGGCTTCTTCCCTGACACCTACCACATCCATCCGTCACGTTCAGTGGAAATCCATTCAAGAGTTTTTGTGTAATGCTGCAAACAAACAAACAAACACAGAGTGATAACCTCCTTGGCAGGGCTAATAATAATGCACCCTTAAAATTTAAGTTAAAAGTAGTTGACCTTCTCCTGGAAACCCCACACCTCCCCTTCCAAGCACTTTGAAGACTTATTACAGTTGACGTCCAAGGTGAGAGTGACTGGGACGTTTGCATCACATTAACCCCTTTTCCTCCTCTGCTTTTCGACCTCTTTCCCTCTGTCTCTTTGCCCTTGTTTTCCTCTCACTACTTTACTATCAGGTAGCAAACAGCGTCAGCAGCAGCGGCAGGAGTCCCCAGTGCCGTGCTATCACTCTCACTTCCTGCTGCACTTCAAATGAACTGCTCTGAAGGTAGCAGTGGTCGGGAGTCAGCAGTCACACTGAAGTTTCCCGAAATAATAATCAAGACACTGTCACACTGTAGTGTGCGTGTGTATGTGTCTGTGTGTGTGTGTCCGTCCATGTGCGCGTGTGTATTTTTCCAAACACACAGGTACGGATTGATAGAACTGCAAGTGGAAACAGAAAAATACAGGTTTTGCGCCTGATGAACAAGGACACGAGGACATGCCACAGACAGATGATGATTGACAGAACAAATAGATGAGACATGGTTGCAATCAATTTCAGAACTCCTGAAAAAGCATGAGGTGTTTTGCTCCCACCTATAAAAGCTTGGCGGTTGCTGTCATATGACATAAGCTATGGCTCAAACTGCAACAGGCAAGAGTGTAAAAAAACCCCAACCTGAAATACATTTTATAATCTTGAAATTGAGATTCAGCGGAAAACAGCATTCCATCCCCAGTAATGCAGACCCAGTGGATTTGGCCTATTTACCCAAATGAAATTTCTCTGCTGGGAACAGACTCTGTGGGGAAATATTCTGAACCAGCAGGAAGTGGCAAATCTTACAAAACAGTCCTGACTCCTAAAAATTGTTTGTGAGCACTCTGTCCAGGGAATGCATGGACTCAGTGTGCATACAACCTGGGTCTCTCTTCCCCTTTGTATTCAGTGGATCATCAGGCTGGCGTACAGTATTTGGGTGTTGCAATGAGTTCACCTTCTTCCTGGTGCATCTTTACATTTTACACACATTTGTGAATATATATATATATATATACTGTATATATACTGGGTTAAGTCTTCTTGACTTGAGTGGTAAGGTTTAATTCATCTCTGTGACTGAGAAGCAACAAGAACAAACCTCAGAAGAAGACAGAGGCAAGAGCAAAACTCAGAAAAAAAATAAAGAGTGGAGAGTCGTGAGAGTGAAATTATTATTGATGTGATATTGATGTTTTCTTTGTGCGGATTTGTAGCTTCATCATTTCCACATATCTTAAGGCGCAATTTACTTCAAAGCGGAGATTTGTCTAAATCAGGGCCACGAAGGGGCCACGGTTCACACGGAGGGGCCAATTATGTGTCCAACATCCACGCACGATTCCCGATTCATTAAGGTGCATATTTAAGTCATTCCTTGTTTACTGTTAGATTTATATTAGGCAAAGCAACACGTTTTTCTTTGTGTACTTCAAAAAAGCTTGGAAAATAATGTATTGAAAAAAAAGAAATGTTTAAGACCACTGACAGGACAGGAGCACTTCATGGGCCAATGAAGATTGATCCACCCCTGCCTTAATGTTAGGCTCATATATACGGATGCGGACATAGCCTTCAGGCAGCACTCTGCTTGCATTTTGTCCATTTGTGCACATCTTCTGAAAGCTTACGGATACAGACGAAACAAAATGGAGAAATAAGACCGGAAATCATAGGGAGGCAGTGTAGTCCATAGTTCAGGCGACATTTCAACAGTGGCAAAACTTGGTAAGTTGGACCGTCGCTGCTCAGTTACTCTGGCCTCTTTCGAACCATTATCATTATTCAACAGCTGGAAAAGAAAAAAACAAAACATAACAAATAAACAAAACTTTTCAACCCCATCCATTTTTAACAGAAACCAAAGCCTAACCCTCTGACATAAAGTGTTGATGTGTTTGTGAAAGACAATAGCACTGACTCAAGGATTTCAGATCTTCAAAACTATAAAAGAACTTTTTTAATTATGTTTTTTTATTTTATTTCCATCATTAGCTAATCAACTAAACTTATTTGAACATTATGGGCCTGTTACAGTACATTACCTCCTGACTACTCTGCTTGTTTATAGTTTCATATCTTTAATCTGCTGTAATTAATCTAAATTACATTGCTTTTCTGAGCTCTTTCTCTTAATTTTGATGTATAAATAGTCCTCAGGTCATGACAGCACAGAGCTACTCTACTTTCTGAAACTGGCACTGACCTTTCTGTCACACTGTTTTTTACATGTGTGTGTTTGCATGTCTGCATACATTATAAATGTGCTTCTCTGTGTGCATCTACTGTGATACGCTTTGGTTTTGTATTAAACTGGAAGCTGCTCTCAGGGGGAGTGTGTTACAGGCTCGTACCCAGCTGGAAGTAGATTCTCACCACGTACAGCACAGCCAAAATGTTTATGTTCCTTATTGCTGTCTGTTTAAATCTTTGAAGTTTTACTACAAAATTAGTTGCTATAATTACAGCAATATGCTTTTGTTCAAAGATATGGTACATCTAATAAAGAGCTTTAAGCACGTGTGCTATTAAAAAAAAGGTTATTTTGGTTTACAGAAATAACAGATTCTTCTCATGGCCTCTTGGCTCCAAACCAGTGGTTTGTGGTAAAGTGTGCAGCATACAGATGTGGGCCACTTCAGGCAATGATGCAGCACTTCTGGCCTTCTTGTGCCCTGGAGAAATTGGATGTGAGCCTAAAGTTGCCCACTTGTAAAATATCAAATGTGGCCCAAATAGCCTAAAACAAATATGGGTAAACATGTGGTGCTCTAAGGTGTAATCTGAATGTGAGCCTTAAGTGGCCAGTGTGGAAAATTATGAATATGGCCCAAATAACACAAAACTAATTCTGGCCACCTTTGGTTGATGTGCAGTATTGATATGGATTACTTGTGGCTCTGATCTGACAAACAGGAGCAGACCACCCAAGTGCCATCATTCCATTCATATGTGGGCATGTACAGTATGTCAACCAGCTGGAGTGATGTTGGTCTGTTTCTGATCACTGGCTTTAGGTGCTTTTATCTAAAGTGATGTGCTTTACTCAATAATAATATGATCCATAATATTAATAAAAATAAAACCATAAAGTTCACCATGTATTTCCTCTGAATTCGGAGAGTTGTTTGCAGCAGCACAGTGAGCACAGAGGAGGCTGAAAGTCCTGCTCACAAGAGGTAACGTTTTTTTTTACAATTTAGTTGTATTGACTTGTTTTTAATTTGAAATGTGTCCGACCGCCGACACACTTTTCTCGACACTGACTTCCACTGGGATTTGTAGTTTCATTGAAAGGAGTCCCGAGGATTGACTTTGAATTGGTTTTTAGTTTAATTTCCAAGCCCATAGCCTCCACTGGAATGTGCTGATGCATCTCACAAGCCACTCCAACTTTATGGAAATAGTGAAATAGTGAACAGACTACCCTTCAACAGAGCATTGGTTAATATAGTGTTTTTATAATATAAATGCCCCATCAGTCTGGGTAGCGGTTGTCATGTGTTATGATTGTTTCTGCTCTATCTACCAGTGGTGTTTGTTTCCACATCATTAAAAAGGACTCGTGAGTGGCAGGTTGTATCTGCTTGTTGTTCTTGTGGAGGCGGAAGGAGTGGGACAAGTTCCAGAATGCTTTCAATTATTTATTCACAGGGACATATAACGTCTCTAGCATTTACATGGTTATCTAATTAGGGGGGAAAAAAATCTGTTTTGATTGTCATAAAAAGGCCACATCTCTGCCAAAAACCAGTTATAAATAAAGTAATGTGTCTGCTGGATGCAGGCAAAAGAAAAGAAGGTATAGAAGTCTACGTCTCGGCCGTGTTGGAACATGATGTGTAATGTTTGTGGTGTCCTCCCTTCAGAGAGTGTAATGCTGGGTTTGGAACGTGTCCCAATGTGTAAAATTTGCTGACAGTCATCTTGTATAGTGCTGAGGCGTCGGCTTCCAGCAAAATCCCTGACATCACCTCTCATCGCTCTCAGCCGGCACAACTTTCTCTATTTTCTCCACCGACTGACGCTCTCTTTTTCATCCTTTTTGTTAATTTCACACAGTCTCTCGCTTTCTATTTCTCTCTCTCTCTTTCCCTCAAGTAAAGGGGTCTTGAAAACCCTTTAGCCAGTAAAGGGGAATTAATACCAGCACAGTTCTCCATTCTAGGAGAAAAGTAGGAGGAAGTGCAGGCTATTTGCATGAATGTTGACCAAAAAACTCAGAGAGATTTGACTGAGAGTCAAATAGATTATTGTTTAATTTATGCTGCTATAGTATTTTTTACAACTGCTGCAATTGTCCCCATACGATGAAGAAGCTTGAAACATAAACTGCTGCTCTTTCATCTGCCGATGTGTCGGCAGATGAGTCCCAAGATGGGTCCCAAGATGGACACAGTCACAGAGAGGAGCAAAAAGTCTGCTGGGATATATTTCAATGAGTGAAACCTTGGTCAAAAGAAAATAAACATGTCCTTTTAGTCTATGTGGACACGACAAGGTTTTGACTGGTAATGTTTTTAGGTTGAAATCTTATCCTGTCCTGAGCGCAAGGAACCAGGCGCCAGTTCCTTATTCTCCAAGTCAGGAATTAAAAAAATGCATTCTCATAATTCAGAAAAATATTGTAAAATGTTAACTTCCTTTATCATCACCAAAGCTTGTATCATGCAAGAGAGACAATGAAAACAAATGCAATTGTCAAAGTTACTATATTGACATTCAAGTTGTTGACTGCACCTACACTGGTGGACGACGGCTGCTTTGGAGTCACAGAGTTTCCAACCATTGGAGGAAGACTACAGTCGTAATTAATATAAAATGTATTTCAACATTCAGCACTAATCAGTGTAATGACTTGTCAAACAGCCATCAAACACCACGGCAGAGCAGTCTACTAAATATCAAGACATTTTTATTT
Source organism: Hippoglossus stenolepis (assembly GCF_022539355.2). Taxonomy (NCBI): domain Eukaryota; kingdom Metazoa; phylum Chordata; class Actinopteri; order Pleuronectiformes; family Pleuronectidae; genus Hippoglossus; species Hippoglossus stenolepis. The sequence continues at coordinate 12,308,310 of NC_061484.1, read as the reverse complement.
CTGTGGTAAACAATTGTCAACTTTTCAAAACCTATTACTCACAAAATAACAAGAAATATAAACAAGACAAGAAAAGACGACCAATTAATAATGGATGTCGTGACTCAAAATAACCACCAGACAGCCAACAAACACCTATTTAGTTTTCTGAGCTTATAATTAAAAATAATTAATAGGGAAGGCAGTGCTGGACTGGAATAGTTATTCAGAAGTGTCAATGGGTATCACCAAAAGTTTCCATTTCCTATGTGAGCATCATTATTATGCTCAGTGTGTCTTATTTTCTTTTTTTTCTCAAATTTCTCTCCATTCCACTGTATTGGGAAAAAAAATGCAAAAAGACTTTAACATGTTATTGGTCATTGACAGTAGCAACATTTATCAATATTCTCGATTGGACTAATAGTAGATGGGGCAGGGAAGTTTGGAATAACAGGCTTTTTACCCAGGATGGCTGCTGCATCTGTGCTCACTTCCTGCATGTATGACATGTTTGCACCCCCATTCATTTAAAGATGGACTAACACACTTAGGTATTGCTCACTACATTCTGGCAGGAGACTTTAATCAGATGTGACATAATGACAACATCCAGAGGGAAAGATCATATGTTCATGTGATCATGTGGTTTTCGCTGTGTGTGTGCCTGGGTAAGGCCTCTGAGAACCTTTTAAAGTGGTGTGATTACAGGTGTAGTCACAGCAATCACCTCCTACTCCTTTCCAATGTGTTCAAAGCAAAGCGTGTGTGTGTGTGTGTGTGTGTGTGTGTGTGTGTGTGTGTGTGTGTGTTTGTGTGTGCACGCACATGTGTGCATTTTTTTATGTGAATAGATGAGGTGGGCACGGAGGCTTCCATTAACCTGCCCTCTCACAGTCCACAAAGTGCAACAATCAGAAGAACACTCACACGTAGACAAGGCAAATAAGGATCAGAATTAAAAGAAGAGTTTTCATGATGAAGGGAGAAAAGGAAAACACACAACTACACACACATCACACCCTCATGTGATGGATGAGGACGACTTCAGGGTCTAAGGTGCAGTTTTTATAAAGGGTTCAACACAGTGAGACCCTTTTACCAGACACAGTAATTATTTTGGGACAATAACGTCAAGGATCTCTTCACCCAGAAACACACACAGACAAACACACACACAGGAAGAGATATGAGCTACAGCTGGTATATGTATATGTTACTAGCTAGCTTACAGCATATGATAATACAGTATAATAAAGGGAGATATTATATAAATATAATAATAATTACTATTATTATAACAACCAGTCTGAAAGTCCCTAAATACAACAGTTACACATCTGTTCCTTTTCTCCCCCTCTCCTCCCCCTCCTCCTCCTCTCCTCTCATGACAGACGGTGAGTCAGGTCGAGGCCGCCCGCCCTCAATCGGATTCTGACAAAGACATCTTTTATTTGTATTTTTCTTTCACTGTCGCCAAGTGTTTTTGCAAATTGTGGGAACTGTTGGGTTTCTCTATAATTTTGTGAGAAATGCCCTGAGATGATGTATGTCGTGGTTTGAATTGAATCATTAGGCTCTTGATGGTGACTGAGTTTTTCAGATAATCGTTAATGGATTGTTTTATGTGAGCAGCTGATTTGGTTCTTTCCTTGTAGTGGTGCACATAGTGATAAATAACAAAAAGATCCACCCACTTACAGTAAGGAGTTCTACTTACCTCTAAGCTTAGCAGTAAGATGAAATGGCTCAGGGATCATTTTTGAACACTTAATATGAATGCGTCAACATTCTTATGATCTATTTTTAATGTCTGTCACTGGCTGTATTTGTTGTTTCTTCTTCCCTTTATATTTATTTTGCTTCCACTTCACTTCCTTAAAACATCCTTGATCCCTGACATGGATTAGATTACTCAATTATATAAAGGTTACAGAATATGCTCAGGGCAATGCACTTGTATGTAAATTTCACATTTAGTTATCAAGGTCTATTGCTGTACCCAGGTATCAAAAAGACCAGTATATAAAGACTTAAAATGTGGCTGTTCCTGTGCACCTGTTTGAAAATCACATGAGAAAATATTTTAACACTAGGATATTCATGCAAGTTGGGGGGCATGTTTTTTATTGTTGACAACGGCATCGGCCCTTAACACAAAAACTCTCTTGATGTCTTCATCTGTACTTTTATGTGTATGCCACTACTTTTTCATCAAGTGATATCATATCATTTGATTTGTTTTGTTTTATTTTAATTTTGACTCGTTAGAAACAACCGGTGAATCCTCCGGAGAATCTCCTGCAGCGGTGTCACATCAGTTTTTACTTGGGGGCGGCTGTCACTCTGACATTTGCCTTCACACATACACCTCCTCTGGAGGAGGTCTGGAGGATCTCCTAGAGTTCAGTGCATGACTGAAAGAAGCTTATCTCTCCATCCTTATTCTTTCTGTCTTATTGTTTCTTCTCTTTCTGCTGCTTATCCCTTGTTCTCAGTTTGTGGGTGATTAGTCAGACAGAAGCCCCGCCGGCTATTGGTCTGACTATCCTCAGAGGATGATGTGATCAGTAGAGAGGAGCTGTCCTTCTTTGACGTTCCACTGTGTCCTGTAGATGCATCCTTGTGTGGGCAGACAGCAGCAGTGTGAAGCGTGCTTATGGTAATGAAGGCGGTAGGACCAGGGAAGAGGTGGAGAGGAGGTCAAGTAGACCACAGTGAAGCACACACACTGACACACAGCAGCGAGAAAACGTATGGTGAATCTGCATAGTACAGCATGTGGGAACACATTGTGTTTTTCCACATACACCCACACACACAAACGCACACACATACACACCTTTATAGCGCCACCCTGCTGACTTAGAGGTCAATGTAAATTTAGTCGGGGATGAGTAATAACACTGCAGATACACACATTTTCCTACACGTACACGCAACCACATTTGCTTGTGCTCATTTCGCTGCTTCTAATTTCTGACAAAGCAACACCAGTGTAGACCTCAGGCTCATAATAAGCAGCATGTAAAAATAGAAGCACTGGGTATGCACAAAGCCCAGATGCTTGGCTTCCAGAAAATGCTAATTCCATTACAGGGCCACACAGTAAGGGAAGCATGACTGGAGCAGTTTTCTTGAAAAGCAGAAATCCATGAAGGATGTTTCTGGACATAGTGTAACGGACATATCAGCACTACATGTCTCATAACTGCATTGGAGTAACATGTTTATCTAAGAACAACACATGCTAAGTTATTAGGGAATTTATTATTGAATATTTTGAGGTTTTTCATGCAATTTCCACATTGAAAATTAATGAAAGATCAAAAAACGTGGCATAAATATAAGATAATTAACTGATATCCCAAAGATGGTAATATACTGTATAAAGGCCACAGATTGTCATGTACTGTTATTCGATAGCAGAGAAACACATTTGCATTTGGGCGATTTTGTTTGTTGTGCTCCCATGAGTGTCACAAACAAAACCTCCTCCTCCTCTTCATCACTCAGACTGATTCTGCTGCATGAGCTTGAAAATCTTAACGACATTGATCCCATTGATCAAACAGTAATGAGCCACAAGACCAATTCAGTCAAATACAATAGCAAACTAGAATGGCAGAGAGTGTCTATCTAGAGTCGTACGGTCCCCTTATGAAGACACAATCAAATGAACTTGATCCAGATTTTCAGATTTCTCAATGACGTGCTCTCTGAGAAATCAAGGAAAATGTTGCAAAATGCATATCTCGCAATGTTAAAGAAAGTATGTATGTATCTGCCCCCTGATCCAGAACCACACTAAAATGTAATGTTTTCTTCTCTGACACATAGTGCATCCTTCCACCAAGTTTCATGGTAATCGTCCACCTTCTTCTCCAGAGAAGGTGCATGTGTGAAAAAAAAAACTCTGGGTAAACTCCTCATTCCCCAATAAATTAAGTTGTCTGAAAAAAAAAACAGCATCTGTGGCCCTCACAGTATTGTAATTAACATGACTAATCATTTAATTCGGTCCAAATTAAATGATTGGCTAGCGTACCTGTCTTTCATTAACCAATCTGGTTCTGGCTGCACACACCCTGCCTGTGCTCTCACTGCACATGAGTCTCCAGCTGGAGACATGTACACCGCTGAAGCAGAGACGATAGCCAGAAGAAGTTAGGTCGTCCTCTGGTAGTTGTCAGTCAGTGCTCGTTCATGTGTTTTGGGGGTGAAGTTTTGATGAGAGGGCTGATGGGAGGGGCGGGGGTATCAGTTGCATTTGTCCAAGGTAAAGCCTGATCCTGCTAGTTGTTCCAGGATTACCAACCCTAGCTTTAACTAAGACATCCACAAAGTGTAGTGTGTTTTAAGCTAACAAACTGCTTTCTGTTTTCTTTAGCATTCCAGTACAGAACAGGTAGTGAAGTGATGTGGAGGCTGGTTGGATCCTCGGTGGTACTGTTAAGAATCATCTACCACAGGGGCCTTCCCCTCGACTGGGGTCAGTAGCAGAGTTAGCAGTCAGCCATCTCTGGATCATCCCAGCAACTCAGACTCTGCATTGCCTATATTTGAGGATTTTGCATCATCTGTCAATCAAATTCCAAAACCATTCCCTTCCCTAAGTCTGTGTTTAAATGTGATCTTTGAAGTTTGCATTGAAATGTTGTAATTACTAAATAATGTAACTATGCTAAAATATGAAGCATCTTAATCTAATGTGGATAGTGTGGACGTCTGGAGACTGGAATTGAGTTGAAGTTGGGAACACATGAATAAAAAATGACTTCTCAGTGGCTCGTGAAGAATTCAAAACAATATGCCTTGTTAAAGAACCCATGAAATGGAGATTGGAACTGACTTTATGACAAGCAGACCTGATAAAAAGGAAATAGGCTGGGGTTTTGCAAGTTGATGAGCAGCGGAGCTCATCACATCAGACCTTCACACTACATTTCCCAGACTGCTGAAGAATATGATTTTCTTTTAGTGCAAATTTCTAACAGGTAAACTTTTAGTGAAACTTTCACCCTGTACCATCTCCTTGGAGATGATGAGGGGGATGTGAGTGGTTTCACTCCTACAGAAATCTTTTTTCACTTCACAGGGTCTTTACTAGTCAATGCTCATCACATTATAAGAACATTAGAGCTGGCTCCTCTCTCTGCCCCAGATTTGGCTGATGTGTGGGAGGACGGGACTGAAGGGGATTCTGTCCAGGAGAGAGAGGAGCAAACTCCCGACTAAGTTTGTCATGCACATAATGATGCACCTGTCCATTAAAGCCAAATGAGAACATTAAGTCATACATAAAAAATAAAACCTCAGACATGCTCATTTGTAAGGTTTGCTCGTTTACCTGATCCCTCGTTCCTTCACCGCGCCTCGGCTCACTTCTTGTTGAGTTAATTACTTTGTGCATTCATCACACCTGGTAGAGTGAGCGAGACAGAGCGAGAGATCCTTCGCAAATGATGAATCAACGCAGCTCAGCATGTTATGAGGTCCCCCCCCCCAATAACTCAAATGTTTAATTATATCCACTTCACCTGGATGATTGTTTAGTTTAAAAAAAGGGTTAAGGTGAAGTACAATAAATGAAAAAAGAGTCATTTTATACAACAAAGTATTATGAGACTTGCAAAAAAAGTCATATTACAAGAATAAAATCATAATATTACAAGTTGCAAAAAAAAAAAATATTAAAACAAGAGAGTTGTTGTATAATGAGAAAAAACTTTACAATCATAAAGTTGTAATATGAGAACTAAGTCGTAATATTACGAGAAAAGAGTTGCAATATTATTAGAGTAACGTCATTATTTTAGGCTACAAATCTATTTAAAGGGGGAATATCAGAAGAGAAAATGAGACATGTTGCATATTACCTTTTGTAATTTGTTGTCATAATATTACAACATAATTCGCAAATTCCCCAAAATTGTTTTCTTCAATTTGGCCCCAATACTTGCATTTACCTTGACATATATTTATTAGAATGCCATTTGATTGTTATTTATAGATGTTAAGGGTCTAACATGGTAAAAAAAAACAAACAGTTATACTGCTTGACAGTCAGTATTTCTCTACAGGCGGAATTACACAACAACAAAGATGACCAGCAATCGTCCCAGCTTCAGGTCAGCAAGATGCTGTGTGTGAGTGGGTGAGCGTCCATATGTGCCTTGTTTTCAGCTAACTGTGAGTTAATGAGAGCGACTGCTGAGGGGCTCCAACGTGGTGGACATCTGCCCTTCCCTCTGTCTTTCTGTCCCCGCCGCTCTCTCGCTCATTTCCCCTTTTGAACTCTCGGCCCCTCTCTGTGACAACCTTGCAGTGTCTTTCGCCTCCGTCTGCGAGCTCGGTGTTGGACGTTGGGAAATGTCAAACAAAGTACAGTCATTTCACAGGCTTTCATCGTGAATAAAAGATCAGAGAGAAGAAAATGCTGACAACATAATAGGCTTGAATCTGTCCCGCAACCTTCATCCTTCCTGTCAGCTCCTGTCAAGTATCTTTGAATATTAACTTTTAAAGTCAGGATTGTTACAGGGACAGGGGCTCGTAGCAGACCACAGCACAGAGCTGTAAACAGCCAGCTGAGCAGATGGTAAAATTAACACTTGGTTCTCAGCTTTAGTTGATGGTGCAAGCAATCAACTCAGGGCCCTGAAGAGAAACATGTATCTCAATGATTTCTTTGGTTTGTTTTCTGTCTGACACAAGCTGGGAAGCTCATTCTTCAGACTGACACAGGTATTGACTGGACATTCTCAGATATTCAGGGTGGGGAGGCCAGACACTTCAGAGGGTTTTTTTTTTTTACTGTGTGACTCTTTCCAGCTCATCCTCAAAGAGGACGTGTGAATCCACAGCCAGTTGGTTCAGATGGTTGTTGAAGATGTTTTCTGCAGGAACTGTGGTACCTTTCACTTCAGAGGCCTCCCAGAGTCCCTCTCCCCTGTGAGAGAGAGTGAGGGCAGACATCCTGCAGAGGAACATCAGAGCCCGAGACCAGGGGCCAAAAGGACATGATCACAAAACACACATACAAAAACTTGCACCGTTGTCTCAATAAAGGCAAATGGCTCAAAGTAGATATTTAGATATTTAAATAGATATATATTTAGATAGACAGATAGAGATTTAGTTAGATAGATAGATATATGGATAGAAATTAAATACAAAATGAAAACCATCGTAAAACTTACTTCAGTAATGATGTTAGATTCATCTATGTGATTGATAATGCCGATGAAAGGCACATTTATATACTTTATCTTATTGAATTGCTTTTGTCTGCAGAATTGCATTTTTCATTGTCCTTCTATTCATATAATACTACATTTTAAGTTTTTAAAAATATATTTGCCCTATGAACTAAATGACTGATGATCTCTCCCAGGTTTGAAAAGGAGGGCGGCAGATATGACGATGGTTTACATGAACACTGGTGTTATTAGATAGATTAATAGATCATTTCCTTTCATTACATAAGAAAATAAATACAAGTAAAAATTATAAGCCTGTATATGCTGATATTCAGACACATACACAATCCATAAATACATATACATACACACATTAATATGCGTACATACGTGCACATACATTCCTATATTCCTATAAAGAAAAAATCCAATAAATAATCAGCAGACTCCGATAAGTAACATTTTTATCAATATTAGTGATAGCCACAGCTGTCTGAAGTGGTTGCACTGCTCCAGCATTATTAAGGGACTTTGCCGGTGACACATAATATCTGCGAAACTGCACATTAGGTATTAATGTGCAAACAGCTGACTAACAGCCCGCCTACATCCATCTGCAGTCAACTGTAGGAGCAGTAGTGAGCCTTGTGCACACACCATCATGAATCCGATGCAAAGAGTGCATGTGCACCCTAAGCTGTGGTGCATATGTGGCACCGTGTGGTGGAAATACAGCAAAATGAGAGCCCACCTATAATTGTTTTAAAATTCGATGATGTTAACGTCTGAAACGTTACAAATAGGGTTATTGTGTACGTGATGAGAGGCATCCCATCGCCTCCTCATTTGATCTGCTCCCATCTTGACCCTGTTTTGCCCCCTCCTGTGTTTACAGAGAAACACAACAAACATGTCCTTTACTCCACAAGCTGTCAAGTTTTCAGATATTGTCTGTCTCTGTCGATCCAGAAATGCTTAAGATGACATTTAATTGTAAGTGTTGTGTCTGTTGGTGTTTTTTGTTATGTTTGTGTGTGGGAAATGCCGCAGTGATTGTTGCTGCAAATCAATTTCCCTACAGTAAACACATACATAATCTATTTATCTAAAAACTATTTAGTCACTTACCTGTATTGGTCTGTCGTTCGTCTTCAACAGGGATGTGGTCCTGTTCAGTGTCAGCAGAGGGCGCTCCATAATAGGGCATCGGCTCTGACCCAAGGTGTTGGTACGTGATGAGTGAGTTCAAGAATACACATGACAGAGAGCGCCTCTGAATCTGAACTGAATATTTTTATACAGAAATTAAATTTGTTGCACCAGAGTGATCTAATCACTCTTGCCTGGGTGACACACACACACACACACACACACACACACACACGTTTTATAAATGTGGCCCCACAGCAGAGTCATTAACACATATTGGAAAAAGGAAAACAACCAGTGGAAACAGAAAGGCTTTTGCTGGTTGGTTTGAAAACAATATACTAATTAAAAATGATGACATTGTGTTGAGGTAAGAAGACAGAGCCTGTTCCAGTCCAAGTGTAACTACACGCTCGCTCCCTGTTCCCTTTTATCAGACATGCTGTACTCTCATACTGTGATTGATTTCACATTGCTGAGGCGTTGCTGCTGTCAATCAAGCAGCCCACGGCAACGGTCGTCACGGAGATGTAGCGCTGCTACACCACTCACAGACTCACAGACACCTGCATGCACCCAAGTACACATCTACACAACTAAATGACAGGGGCTCATGGCTCAGCAGGGATACATTCGCTGTCCTGCTACCTGTCACGTCATGGAGTGTGACACACACACACACACACACACACACACACACACACACACAGTCAGACACACAGGTTGTGTAGCGTTCATACCAGAGAACCCTCCATGTTTGCAGTATAAATATTCATAGTAAGGATGTTTTGAAATTCTATTTAAATTGTATTTGCATTGGGTGATAAGGTGGCAGAGGAATAACATGTCCCTCTGTAACCTTGATAGCAGCAAGTAATGAAGGGAGACTTAGAAAGTACATGTGAATAATGGTATTTTTACACCACTGAGTCTAAAGAGGACAAGCAGAAATTAGTTAAAACCACAAAAAAAGAAAAATGATGCACGAAGGGAAGGCATATCTGCAGTTGTGTGGGTTATAAAAAGACAAGTTATTTTTCTGCATAACCTTAGTGTTGACACTCCCTTGGTCCATTTCCCATGCTGAGCTCCTGTAGCTCAACTCTAAAGCAGAGGACGTGAGACTCCGACGTGGTGTGTTATGATACTGAGAACAAGCCGATGCCTGCCAAAACACAAAACTGATCTTTGGAGACCAAGTCTTGCTTTGTTGGATCTGAACTTGTGCAGTTTGAACAATGAGGAGTGAAAGAAAATCACCGGACATCGAGCGAAGGAGCAAGGTTTCCAGGTCCGTCTCTGTCACTAGCAGTCAGGCTGTATTCTCTGTATTCTCAGCAGGAGGATTGGATATTCCAGAGGTGGCGCAAGAAGAAGTAATATGTTCTTACTGCTTGCCGCTGAGTTCTGGATGAAACCGGAAAAGGCCCAACTGTGGATTCTTTGTGTGTCAATGAAACACCCTCAAGGTGGAAACACAAGGTAATAAAACAGGCCAACCAACTTCCTGAAGGAAAACAGTGTTCAGAGTAATTTGCCTATAATATAATTTTTGGGCAATTATGTGAGCAGCATAAACCCACAGTACTGCTGCCCTCACCCCCCCCCGAGTGCTCCATAGGGAGGAGTGGACGAGGTTTGAGGACTTTACATTTTTTTGTTTTTTTGCAGACGATGTGGTTCTGTTCTGTTGGTGTCATCAAACTGTGACCTCCAGCATGAGGAAGGCTCAGGTGCATTGTTGGTGTACTGCTATCGTAAGGCAAGGGAAAATCAATTGCTCTTTTTACCAACAACACCCTGCTCTCAAGTCAGTGGCGCAGTATTTCTCTAGTAGATTTTCAAGACAGTATTATGCACCTACACAGGCGGTTGCACAACACACACACAAACACACACACACACACGCACACACTCGGCACACATGCAAAGTGAAAACTTTTCCTCTGCAGAGAAGCATTCTCTTTTACTACCTGGTCTATACACTCTTATAATAGCAATCCACCAAGGTGCAAATTCATGTGACTTTTAAAGGGAATGGAAGATGACAATCTGTACAACCCGTTGAACAATGAGCCTGCACTTTTTCCATGAAAGTAGAAAAAGTTAATTTGAACACACCCTTACACTTGTCGTTATACCTGTGTTATGCACTTAATCCCACACACTTACTTGCATTGAAACAGAGCCCTACTTGTCACACCTGACCTGGGGACACCTCGTGGTTCCCTGTAGTAGAACTGGAAAGTGTTCCATCTGAACCAACTTGCTCAACCTGCTGCCACAGTGACCCATCTCTGGATAAACAGCAGGAAACTGAATGGACTTACAAAGTGCAGAAAATGGAGTATTGATTTTCATCGAAGAGCAGTATGTTGCATGACTCTCACTTTGGAACAAGAGCTGATGAAGAAGCCGGTCTGTAGAGATAGACGATAAGAAAGTGCAAAGCCTCCACCAATCTGCTGGCTCGTGCTCCCAATCCATACCCCCCCCCCCACACACACACACACTCAAGTGCATACCAGCACAGTGACACAGAGACAATAACACACAGTAACAAACATTAATGCACAGACCCGAGCACAGGCTCACTCTCTCTCTAATTGTCTTTGAGATGACTCCGCCACTTTGTGCTCAAATCTCCGGGAGGATGAATGTTGATTGCCGAGCGTCACTTTTGAAAAGCGATACTCACACATGAGTGCATATATTCATAAACATTACCCAGCAATCACCCACAAATGCCCTTGCACACCAACCTGCACCCACTTGCAAACCTATTCTGCTGAACCATTCCGAGCCTGCTCACACAAACACGAACACACACTTGCAGATGTAATGTGGATTAATGATATTCATATGTGAAGGACTGCTGATTGATATTTGTAAAAAGATCTTACAGGACAACAAATGGCTTTCTCCCAGGACAGGAGTGTGACGCAAGAGAGGGAAGAGGACAGCTTTTCACTTTTCATTACCATGGTTAAATGGTAAATGGTTAAATGGTATAAAGGGAGAATAAGGGGGCTTAAAGGTTGATGACATTATTCATTTTTTTTAATCCAAACTCTAGAAAAACGGTAAGTTTTACATTTTCAATTCAGTTATTCATTGCTTGTGTAACATTTTCTTTCATCAAAGATCAGGGACAGAGACACAAAACTGAATGTGATCCAAGGAAACTTATTTCCCATAATACATTTGACTTAAATACAGCTTAAATTCCGGCTTCTCTGGTGGCCTCTGCGTTTTCACATCCCTGGTAAATATCAGCACAAATAAGCCATTTCATTTGACAGAAAAATGTCATTTCATTAATTTCTGAAGAATGTACATGAATTGAAATGTAAATGAAAACTTGCGAAACATCCGGACGAGAGCAGAGAAATGGAAAAGGAGATGGACATTGCAAAACCCATTTTGCCAGGAAAAATGCTAATAATGTAATTACTTTCTTATTCTGAGCAATAACAAGGAAAATCTATATGTCCAAAAAAGAAATTTGCTGAGGCCCTGCAGCAGAGTGTATTCCTCCTTTACTACTGATACACAACTGAAACGATTTCACTGTTTGCCCCGTGACGAGTCTTTCAAGCAATTAATTGAAGAACATATCAGTTGGGATGGATGTCCGATGAAGTTAAATGAAAGAGCAGAGTGAAGGGGAACAGCAGGACCATGATAAAACACTTTAGAGAGGGACTAAATGAGAGACATGGGGGAATCAATGGTGAAAATCAGGTGTGGAAGACGAGATGGGGGAGTGAGATTAAGAGCGAAGGATGAAGTAGCTCGTCACGGTGAAAGTGCAGAGGAGACGGCATTGATGTGATGACCGACATTAACTGCGAGTCTCTTTAATAGTTACATTCGTTGTGTGTGTGTGTGTGTGTGTGTGTGTGTGTTTGTCAATAATATAAATTAGCTTATTTCAGATTTGTTTGTGGGACCAGCACTTCAATTTCATACATACACATGATTGTCACATAGAAACAAACGTGTGTGTGTGTGTGTGTGTGTGTGTGTGTGTGTGTGAATAGCCTATATCAATATATTATACACACACTGACACCAACAGTGTCCTGATGAATGTTATTACCTGCTGCATGTGTGTCCTCTCATCATCTTCTCCCCTGCAAGTCAACCTTGTAACTGATATATAGCTTTCCTGAACACACACACACACACACACACACACACACACACACACACACACACACACACACACACACACACACACACACAAACACACATCAGTATAAAATACAGCAGTTCTTTTGCTGACGACGCACTATTATGAAGTTTCCTCCATTTTTACCTCCTCTTTCTTTCAGTCAATCTTCTTCTAATCCTGGTAAATTTAATGCTTTTTCACACACTGTGAGGTTCAAAAGTGCAGGCGATTCATAATACATTTTTATCACCTTGCTCATAAGAGTTGCATTAATTTGCCACTTGAAAAGCTGCAAGAAAAGAGGTAAAATTGAAGGAAGGAAAGAAAGAAATGAAGAAAAAATACTTGACACGGAGCAAAACACTGCACCTCACCAACAGCCTCTTCACGAAGGGATTTTCATTAATTTAGTAAACGACTCGTACATTTCTGAAAGTTAGAACGAAGGCCCACGGTGTCTAAGTGGCATTAACTGCGAGTCCAATATTTTGAGGACATTTTTCATATAAATGCAATCTGCATAAGAGATGGTGGAATAAATTATTTTTTCCATCAAGGATGAAGTTAGTAATTTTGCTTTGAGTGTTCTTTGTTCCTTGGTCAATTCATTTCATATGCATTACATTTTCTCTGTCAAGAATTCATCAAATTGATGTCAATTGACACATCTCTCTCAGTGAGGGCTCTGAAACGACATTGGCTTTGCATTAACTTTTTTGATACATTTTAAATCTACAGTGGAATAATAATAATAATAGGTGGAAGGTTGACACGGTGACAGGCGAAGACCAAAGGCTCTTCCACACATTTTAGAAAAATGGTTAAAGTCAGTGCAATTCTTTGGATAGTTACACAGGATTATGAAGGCCATCCAAATTCCCAACAGTGAAAAGATAGTGAGCATTGTGTTGTGAAGCCCCCTCGTATTTCCCCCTTAGCTAAGGAAGGCAATGCTATTAAAGCTCCTTGGCTACATGCAGTGTACTCTTACTCATACTGAGCGATATTTGAGTCACGAAATTAAAAAGGGAGGGTTGTTTGCGAAAAGCAAGAAAATATAGTCTGAGCAGCTTGAGTGGTGATTCTCTCTGAGCCTGTGTGATGTCAATCAATCCATCCATCATCTATACCGCTTATCCTTTGAGGGTCATGGGGGATTGGAGCCAATCTCAGCTGACATATGGCGAGTGGCGGGGGGGGTTGTGGACAGGTTGAATCACAGGGCTGGACAAACAACCACGCAAAGTCAGATTCACACTTAAAGGTAATTTATATTCTTCAAGTAACCTAAGCTGCATGTATTTGCACTGTGGGAGGAGTCCCTGAGAGAAAACCCACACAGACACAGGGAGAACATGCAAACTGCATACAGAGAGGCCTTCAGGTTCAAACCCAGACCCCCCCTCTTGCTGCGAGGCGACATGTGTGACGTGAATGTTGTTATCCTGTCCACGAGGGTCTGCGGGGATCCCTATGTGGACGTCTGGGTGCAGTCCAAAGCTTGAGGCAGTGGAAACTGAAAGCATAACAAACGGACAGGCTATTAATTCACCAGAGAACAATATGGATTCTTGTTTTGATGTTAATTTGGTTCGTTAGTTCCACTGACCTCCTCTGACAGTTGCCTCTTGCCATGGTACAGGTCCCACAGGTGGCTGAAAGAAACGTTGTGAGGTTGGGTTGGTTGTTGGGTGCAGCCTGTGTTGCTTGCACAGTGGACAGATCTGTCTCCAACAGCTTCTACTTCTCTTACCTCGTGATTTTTACGACAGTTGACAAACAACGTTGTGGTGCATTACCACCCCCAACTGGAATGAAGTGTGGACGTGGAAGTGTCCATGTGTGGAACTGAGACCCTCAGTTGCAGCATCAATGGAACCGTGTGCACATATGTGTGACTGAAGACAAGATTGCAGCTGTCCACTGATGTAGAAAGTAAGTCTGAGCTTTAAGTGGAACTTTAACAAGTTGGCGGAGTCAACCCCTGGTATAAACTGCCTGAGCTCTGAAAAGTTTAGTAAACCTCACCCTTTTTGGTGAAAGGTGGAACGTTCCAATGAAGCCCAATATGCTGGCAAGACAGGGGGGTGTTTCTGAATCAACCCAAATTATCATATAGGTCATTCGTCACAATATATGTAGTATGACCCATTAACACATCTCCTGAATTAGCAGAACTATGATATTTTGAAGATAAACTTTTAAAATAAACTGTTGAAGAACAACCAACCATTTTATGATGTGTTGATGCCAGAAAGCTTATTAATGTGTTGGCAAAAAACTCAAAACTGTCTCTTGGTATCAGTAACAACACGGCAGCACGGAGGGGAAAAGAAAGATGACAAAAAGACCCTGAGCCCAGTTGAGAACACCCATTACCTGAGTCATATACAGTATATGATCCTGTCATTATAAAAGGCCACTTAAAGGTCAACTCACCCGCTGATGGGATTATTCACACTATACTGTAGACCTCTCTGCTCTAATAATACTGTCTGGTCAGTCACTGTGTGTTTATCCAAAGGTTAATTCAGCTATTATCAATTTTTTAAAGCAACTATTCATATTGACGTGTCCACATGATTTGCAGATTCTTTTGTAAAGAAGGTTCATTATAAAGAAAACTACAAGTCGTACAATTTAGATGAAACACACAAGTGAAAAACCCACAAGGATTATTTTATATATTTTATAGTAATTTTATATAGTTTTTTATAGTTCATATATTTTTATATTTCTGCCAATAGATCCCTTTCACCTAAATCTTACACAGTAGACCTTTAAATTCAACCATCTTGCATCAATTGCACAGACTCATAACTATCAGTCCCCAAAATATGTTGATTTATTTTAATCAAGATCCATGAATTATTCCCTGGAAAATCTGTGAAAATGTCAAAAAAACAACAACGCCCTCCTTGTTAAAGAAAGTGAAAAAAACTTGTACATTCAGCACCTGATCCGGATCCACACCAAAACATAGTGGGCTCTTCCCTGACCCATTCATCCACCAAGTCATCCGCCCTGTAGATTTGATGTAATCTTGCTCACATACAAACCAAACAACAAACAAACGGACAGGGGTGAAAACATAATCTCCTTGCCAGAGGTCACAATCACAGCACTATTCAGTCAACAATACAATAAAAAATCTAATTGTAAAACATCATTATTTCAGAACAGATGTTATAAACCAGTATTGCTTATAGAATATCTAATGCCTTTGCCTCCTTTCTGCAGAAGAACAGATGTTAGATAATTGATTCCATCTCATCTTAAGGTGAATAGATGAGACCTGAGGAGTTGGGCTTTGTGCTATTCAGAACTTCCCATGTCAGGTGCGTGGAGCAGTTCTTGTCTTGGAACCCGATTTGCTCCAATACAATATACTGTCAAACCCCAGGCTTTTACGTTGAGGTCACAAGCATGTAGGCCGACAGGATCTTTCCCATGGTGAATCTTCCCAAGTAAGTCTACGATAATGGATTAGTATTTCTAATGCTATTCTGTTGATGCATGTCCATAACAAAGGTCTTGAGAGGGCATGCACTTATCTTGACAAAAGACCCTTTCCGGGTCCTTAACTCTACATTACACTGATTGATCCACATTTCTGTTCATCACACTGGTGCTTTGAGTGGCTTCTTTTCCTTCTGAAAATTGTTTGCGGTCAAAATGACAATAATAAAAACTAAAAACTGATTATAATGACTGAATAAAGATTGCAATTCATACTCTAAAATAGAGAATCATTTTAATTCTGATAAGGGATTACTGTAATTTAGCACAGGAAATCCAAATCTGAGACAACCACAGCAAATGAGTTGTGATAATGGAAATAAACCATCATCACACTGGTGCTTGTGGTTCTAATCACTCAGTGAATATTCACCACAGGAGAGATTTTTTCAGCCAACCTGAAAAGACCACATCCATCCAAAAAGGCTTAATGAATAAAATCATTAGGTGTTTTTTTTAGCCTTTTATTCAATTTGAATTTGCAGCTCTTTAATTAAATTAAATCAACGTACAATGGAGGAGCTCTTCAACTTATTTATCCACAGTCCTTGAATGCGCACTCAACACAACCATATATTTGACTGGCATGAACATTTTACCATTGCAGCAGAAAATATGAATTTCTGTTTGGCTGCCATGCATCTATCAAAACCATCCATTCTTCAGCAGAAAGTCATTGTATAAAGTATGCTACATTAGTGCATTAGTGAAACAAGAGTTCAAAATGGAAATCAAACTGTTTAACTTTCTCCCCCTGATGATCCACTGATGCATCATCTCTTCATTCTGCTCTGCACCCACAGAAACTAATTTGATGCTTCCTTGGCACAGGCTCTTCTGTGACTCAGTCCGTCTCCAATCGTTATAACAAGTCGAATGTGTGGGGGAAAGTTCATTAACTGTAACAAAAAAACTCCAATACCTAATAATGACATGCATGACAGCTGCTCACTTACCAAACCAACTCAATTTCTCACCAATCACGCTCTGTCTTCTTCTTCCTTCACTCCTCATCCTCACACTCTCTCTCCCCGTCTTCAGGTACACGGTGATTGATGCAGCATTATTTAAAGATAAAATATTTTTTGATATTTGTAAAAATACATGTCATGTCAGTGCTTGTTTACTTTGGCAAACCTCCCAGAAACTTCAGTAATAAATAATAACACCTAGCAGATGTAACACTGTGTTATTCAATGTGTTCCTCTACATTTTCTCTATTCCCTCGTTTTGGGTCCAGGTAAAAATGTGAGAGACTTCTTTAATTCTTTAATCCTTGAATAAAGTTCAGCATTGTACCTCTTGATTAATATCTTGAATAATATTACCCACTTTTTTTTCTTAATTAAGAAGATAATGAAGAAGATATAACCTGAGCAAAAGTTTTAGTATCACTCAAGGACATCAAGGACATTAAAATAATCACCTCGTATTTCCTGTATGACGTGATTGATGAGGTGGGGAAGTACATTTACTTGAGGACTGTGCTTATGTACAAGTTTGAGGTATTTGAACAAGCAAAGTCTTTCCATTTTGTACTGCTGTATATTTGAACTCCTCTCCACAGAAGGAACCATGACTTTTTACTGTATATTTAAATGTTTTAACAATGAGGTTATGCAAAAATAACATATTACATATCCACAACACTTGGTGGTATACACACTACTGAGTGTTATTTTAGTTAATTATATAGTTGTTAAGAACAATTACAATTTGTAAAACTTGTCCAGTAAATGTTTGTATTATCCACAAACCTATTTATTCATTCTTGACAGTCATTATTGAACATCATTTGATCACATGATCGTCATGATCAGCAGTACTTTTAATATTTTGTCTTTCTTTATTAGTAATAATGTTTTTTTCTCCTAATTAAGTTTTGTTTGTTTGCTGTATTGTTTTACTTTAGTGAGACATTTTACCACTACCATTTCCCCCCCTTGTAGTAAGGAGAGATTCCAACACGCACACTGAAGTTACCATCAAGTCAGTATATCAAAGTAACATTTGGTTCACTGCAGATATTTATCGGACAATAATTTCCATCATAATGTGTTTTCAAGTTTTAGTTCTGTCTCCTGCAATTCTTTACCCTGTGTAATTGCACTGCATCACCAACATCGATCCCTTCCAATTCAGCCTGAACTGATATTTCTGTGTATTTATACATGAATGAGGGCGTGATGTTGTTTCCCTTACTGCCATAATGCGCAAATCATACAGCTCATTCCTTCATGTGCTATTTATAGCAGTGATGGTAATAATAATACTGATAATAATAACTTTCATTTTTATGGCTCCCTTCAAGGGACCCAAGGACGCTTTGCATATTCAAGGGACAAGGGCATATTCAAGAGGACAAAGACAAAGACAAGGTAGTGCACAGAAGCGGGAGTTTTGAATGTCCAGATGGATGTGGCTTTGCAAATATCTGTTGTCTGAGCATTGGGGGGCCGCCACACTGAAAGCTCTGTCCCCAAAAGTCTGCAATCTGTTGTTGGGGATTGTGAGAAGAAGTAGATATGAACTGTGGAACGAGGCCATGGAGGAATTTGTACGTGAGGAGGAGGAGTTTGTAGGTGATACAAGATTTAACAGGGAGCCAGTGAAGCTGGATGAGGGTCAGGATGATGTGCCACCAGGGCTGGGAATGGGTGAGAACCTTTGCTGCAGAGTTCTGCCCATGCTGGGGCTAGTCCACAGCTTTGTTAGGCACCCCGGACAAGAATCCACTGCTGTTCTCCAGGCGGGAGGTTATGAAGACATGGATGATTGTGTCAGCCACAGAGTCTGAAGGTGTGGGTCAGGGTCTTGAGGTCATTTTGAGGTGATGGAAGGTCGTTTATGTTCACAGACTTGATGTGGGATTTAAATGACAGGGTGGAGTCCAGGATAAAGGCCAGGCTGTGGAGTTCAGAGGATGGACAGAAAGGACAGCCCAGTACCATGTGATCCCGCATCTTTAACAGGCTGCATATGTTCGCCTTGATCTGACAATACAATTACAATTCATGCTTAATATTTTAATCCCCATGGTTGGAACCTGTCAGGTCTTATGTAATTGAACTATTATAGGTAATTATACCAAATGTTCCAAAAACTGTGTGTTTCAGGCTTGGAAAAGTTGCCCTGTAAACTGAAAGAGTTCCCCAATAAAACCAAATCAAATTGTACTAAGGCGTGTGGTCACCTTGGCGGGTAGTCATCTTTCTGAACTAGCTCATTTCCCTAATTTCATTGCCACTGTAATATAATTATGGTATCACTACGAGCATCTTCAAGTTCAGGATTTTTCTTGAAATCCTTGTGATTCAAACATTGTCAAAGGCGATATCATTGGAGGCAAAGAATACAAGCAAGCCTGCTTCTTCTTCTGATGTTTAGTTTTGTCTCAACATCCTGCAACTGGTCCAAAAGTCCTAACTACCTAACTTTAAACAAACCGAACTGTGGTTGAGTTTGATCCAGACAGAGACGTCCTCTTATGGTCGATCTGAAGTTTGGTCCATTGATCTGGATCATGGTCGGAGACACCTTTCACACCTGCTATTTTGGTTTGCACAAAACTGAAAAGTCTGGTCTGGTTGAAACAAGGCAGGTGTGAAAGCGCACTTAAAGGAGATCCAACCTTCACATCTACTACTGAATGTAATGTAATGTACTACTGATTCAACAGCTGGAATAGACTCTGCTACATCAGAGGAATCAAAGCATCAGAGGGGGATTTAGCATGGGGGAGGTGGAGACCACACAGAGGTGTTAAGAGCAGAAAAACAGCAAACACTTATTCCTGAGATGTGAAAAATACACAGTGCTCAAGGCAAGAAAAATGCCATCAAGTATGATTAATGACGGCCCAAGACGAGAGGAAGCTGTGAAGGTGGGGGGAGACATCAGGATAATCAGTAACAGCAGCGTGAGGCAGCAAACAGTATCAGCCAGTAACAGAGTGACATCAAGGATGAAGGGGCTGAAAGAGAACACATCAGATACTAAAGAGCATCACTGACTCCTTCTAATTATTAGTCATTCTCACAGGATTGAGGCGATACAGCTCAGCTGCTGGGGTCTCTCGCTATGAGCCAGTTATGATGAATAGAAGCTACCTGCATGCTGCTTTGTAATTAGCGGGTTACTCAGTAATTATGCTCATTTGAAGAGTTAAAAATAGGGCATAAATGAAAGATACTCACTGTGTGCCTGCGTGGTTTGGTTAGGCTGTCAACAATGCATGGAAGTCAATATCATAATATGAATAGCTGTGCAAACTTGAGTGTGTTTTAAGGGGTTAATGTTGAGGGCTAGACGTCTGCATATGAATTAGTTTGGTTAGTTAATATTCTTTTTTTAGCAGATAAGGTCCCAAGGAGGAAACAAAATGCCTTCATATTAGTGCGCACACACACACACACACACACACACACACACACACACACACACACACACACATTTCACACACACTTTGCGAACACTGCAGCTGAGAAAGCATTTACCCCCTGCAGAGTAATGGATTGAAGTGAGAACGTTTTAAGTGTTCATGTATGAGTTTGTGTGTGTGTGTGTCTATGTGTGTGAGCATTTTTGGTACCTCCTTGGGACCTTTTCTGGTAAAAGCACCAACCTGATGGACTAAAACCTGGTACTAATGAGGCAAAACATCATATCTGCACACACTTGTGTAAGTGAACTTAATGTGTGTGTGTGTGTGTGTGTGTGTATGTGTGTATGTGTGTTTACTTTCCCTCCAGGTAAAACTCATAGTAGCAGTTACGATGCCTACAAGGCAGCCAAAGATTCATCAAAGTCCGGCAGACTCGCTGTTTATACAGAAGTAGAAGAAAAGGCAACAGCGGAGATCAAACCAGAGCGAGTGATAGATCTACCTGAATCAATGAGAAGGATGAATTGAGTGAATGTTTCATCTCTGACAGAAAAACATGGAGAAGGAATGAACTTGTGTCTGATTCTGTTCTGAACACCCACTAAGGTACTGCTGGGGTAGGAATCAGGGCAGGTTTTAGAGGCAGACTGGACCCGTTTGCATCATGCCCTGGTGTGCTGTGAGGCTACATTACGACTGCGTAATTTCTCTGCAAACTGTGTGTGTGTGTGTGAGTATTGCATGTAAAGGGGTGGTACAGAGGGTGAGCCATATGCCAGACCATATGGGTCTGCAGGGGTTCTGCTCTGTCTGCCCGGCGGAGAGTAAACAGGTCTCAGACCCACAAACACACGAGTAAACACTGCGCCACGACGCTTCTGTAGATGACACCACCTGATGAATCCTCTCTACGCCCAGAGAGGCAGGGAGGGGAGAGATGGCAAGAGGCTAACTATGTAGTGTCTTGCAGTTACAAGTATGTCCTGCTGCACTGTGCAGCACATGAGCACAATCATCACTCTGTTTAGAGTTAAGTAAACAATATGTTACATTATAAAACTGAATCAATAGGTAACACTAATAGCTGCAGTGGGGTAAGGGTTAAATCATATAGTAGCAGAATAACATTGACTATCAGAGAATTAATCAAGAACAAATTTAAAAGTGTATTTATTGATTTCTGGCCACTCACCGGCAGTGGAACAAGCTGCGCTCACTACACTGTAATATCTTCACCTTCTGACGTTGTTATTGGAACTGTTGCTTATTTACACATCCAGCACAAACTGATCAACATTCTCTCTGACTGTGTTTGATCCCAGGAAACCGTATTTGCCAGAAATCTACACCCAACCTATTTCCTGTTTCGCAGGAAATGTAAACCTGGAAACTGGAAAAAAAATTGTTGCACACTAAACATAAAGTACAGTTACATTGTGCATTCCTCTTAATCTGAAATGATCTCTTTCCACACAAGCGTGTTGGCTCCTTATCAGTTTTAATCCCCGTCTATACAAACACGCCTGAAAACGCATATCAAGTGACAGCTGACACACACATATGCTGGTGTACACCATAAGCATTTGGTTGTTGGTTGCAAAATGTTGCAGATTGCTCCAAACGTGTCTCCTATGCATGTAAGCAGTGGAAATGCTGAATTTAACTGCACAACAGCTGTTATTAAAAACAGTGTCAGCAATACTTTCTACAATGTTAGCCAAGGCTAATGCTGGTTGTCTTTTTCTAGGAGGCTCATGTGACAGGAGCCTGGCGAATCAGGGAAGGTTACGTCGAGACCGAAAAGACCCAATCAAGAAGAAGTTGTGAGTGTCTACATTATCGTTTTCTAACATCTACGTCTCTGCCCATCCAGGCTCAAATGCTGAAGGTGAAAGACCACCAAAGTGAGAAAACTGGATTCATAGCTGATATAATATATCACAGAGCAGCACTGAAGAAAGATCATGATTTCCATACTCCTCCTTGCAACTTTAGCGAAGTCCGAGCAGTATGCAAATGTTATTCTAATATCTGTTTATGTAAATGATATTTCTTTACCTTAATAATGATATCACCACCAAATTATACTCTTAAGTAGTCAGGATAAGGTTCCATAGGTTTATGCATTATTCTCCTTGTTGGGCGTGAAATATGACCTGTGAGTTTTGACATTCACAAACAATTTCCCAGAATTCCTGGAACAGGGGGAAAATACTGTTTGCTGGAAACAGTAGAGCAGTAAAAGGATAGAACTGCAGAAGTGAGTGATAATTCTCATTGCTCTAACATTAAGTTAATAATAGTTATCATAGTTCTTATAGTTATCACACTTTTTTGTTTAATGAAATTCATTGTTAATTGAAAATCTCACTGAGAGCAGCTTTAATATTCTTTGTTTTGCTGTCATCCAGAGATCTGATCTGTGTGTTGACCCTGTAACACAACCTCAGATAAATGTAGTGTAGCAGTGTAGCACACATCAAACACCACAAACACAAGTCACCATAGACCTGGACACACAATGCCATAGGACCCTTCATTACCTGATGTTTTACTCCTTTTACCCATTGTAGCCGTGTGTTTCTGCTGAGTGAAGTGGAAGTTCAGCAAGAAACCTTGGCGGCTGACCACATTCCTGTCAGGGCACGACAAGCCGCGGATTCCTCCATGGCTATTTTATAATCAATGTTGTGGTGGCCTGCCAGCTGACATCTGTTGCTCGGCACAATTTGTGCCAGCTTGCTTTTGCCTCTTTCATCACTGAGCTGTTTCCAGTCTTTGGCTTGTCAGTGTCTGTTTGAGCAGGGGGTTGAAGGATTCTTAGAAAATAACATGCAGCTCCGGTGACTCTCAGACCTACTTTACCAATTTACGATAACGTGTTGTCACAGCTCCCATCTGTGACAATGATCTGCAGCGCTGAAAGGATGTTGGCTGATACCTGTGGTTCCTCAGGTTGAAGTTTGGAATCTTTAAGGCCCTGTCCCCATTCCTCTCCCTTGGCCCCACCCCTAGATGTGAAGTGCCCTTTGCTGGGGAGTGTCCCCCTCCAATCGGAGCCACAGGGGGCGCTTGTCCCAGCGTTTTAATTACATTTAATTTGCTACTGGATTAAACTAAGATACTCTGGATTTCAAAGAAAATGTCATGGTTATTTTGAGAGATTTCATGCTCACATTAATGAGCATTTTACCCGCAGCGGTCACCATCTTGATTTGCTTCGTCCAATCGTGAACCCTCTAGGAATTTTCGTCTATCCTTTCCTTTTTTACGGGGGTCCTGAATACACTACAGTTGAAGGGGTGTTTGAAGGGCTAGATGGCCACTACCCCGACATCACATAGAGAAATGGAACAACACTACCCCTTCAAGGACACGTGCAAAATGAAGGGGTGAATAGGGACAGGGCATAAATATCAAGCCATTAGGGGTGTAACAGTACATGTATCCGATTTTCGGTCCGGTACGCACTCAAACTCCGAGGGACAACTTTAGCAAAGGACCATATGTGCCGTAGGCTCGTGGTCATGGCAACCGCAGAGGGGAGTGGGAAGACCCTCCCTCATCACTTAAGTCCACTGTGTGGGAGCACTTCAGTTTCACATTCACTATAATGACAACGGACAAAGACAAGATGATCTTACAAAAGCTGTTTGCCGACATTGCACAAATGCTATCGGACATGTAGCTGGTAGCACATCGGACATGCTGACTCGGTTGAAACAGCCTCACCAGAGTGATGTCCACTAACATTGGGAATAACATTAACATTAGTGGGACAGGGAAAAAACTAGTTCAGTGCAAACCCAGCTCCCCGCGGCATTAAAATGGCCTCTTGCAAATAATTTAGACCGCCTCAAAGCAATAACGAGCAACATAGGTGTTTTTATAGCAGCAGACATGCAACCGCTCTGTTGTTGAGAACGCAGGGTTGAAACACAAGCTGAAAGTAATCGAGCCCTGTTACAAAGTTCCCTCTCGTCCGCATTTCAGCAGGCAAGTCACATCATACCAGCCCTTTATAAACCTCTGACCCTAGTGTGAGAGTGTTCCCCACAGCGGGGGACATTGTAAGTACCAGCAGGGCATCAAACCCTCTCTGCAAACAATGTGGACTAGTACATTTTTTTGAATAAAAAAATGAAAATACACATATTTAATAATGATAATCATACAAGACAATAACGATGTAGTTTAAGTACAGTTCATGTTCTACATGCTGCATTTGTCTATGAGAGTGTTTATTTTTTCTTATTTTACTTTTGTACAAATTACTTAGGTAAGAAAGACATAGCGATAGTTAACCTGGGTTGACTTAAAAGAAATAAAAAATCAGTTTAATGTTTTGTGTTCCTTGTTTCCACTGTACCGAAAACGTACCGAACCGATCTCAAAACCGAGGTACGTGACAAACCGGGATTTTTGTGTACCGTTACACCCCTACAAGCCATCCTGCCTAGCCTTTGATGATGCCTAAAATATGCTCACAATTAGCCAAATGCCTACATCATCCATACTCAATGGGTAAATTGTTCAAATGTAACGTCTGAAATTAAATGCTAATTTCTTCAAAGTTTTCAGTGACAACAAACAGCTCATCCTCTTGTTCAACTATATTGTTTACCCAGCACCCCCTTCACATCCATTCTTACTCATATGTTTCAATCAAGCGCTCCATTTTTCTCCACTTCTGGCTCAGGGAGAAAATGAATGACTTCGTGATAACGCAGAGGCTGCCAGGGCCGAAGGTCATATCTCAACGTCGAATGAAATAACATTCCTAACCAATCAGAGCCTTCCATGCAAGACCACGTGATGTTGACACATTGGTTTGGATAGTGGCATGCCACAACATTGTGATCGATCACAATGGGTATGCAGCGTGGTTTTCCTGTTTGTGGTGTGTTTGTGCATGAACGCATAGATACGCTCACAATAAATCCATCTGTATTTGATGTATAACTTTAAACAGACGCTCTCGGCTTTAGCGCAGAGGCTTCTGCTGTAGCTGTCAATGCATGCAGTATGTGTGTGGTTGTGTGTTTACCATTATTTCATCAATTTTAATGAAAGTATTTTCTCCAGTATGAATACATGCAGGACTTTAGCAACAAAATTGAGCATGTGTAAATGTGTGAAAAAGGTGTGTCAGGACGTGCAAGCTAACTTTTCCTGCTCTATAGCTACTGTGATGGATTATCTAGGCAAACTTGTGTGTGTGTGTGTGTGTGTATGGTGTATGTGTGTGTGTGTGTGTTTGCATGCGTACGTGCAAGTGAAAAAGAAACTCTTTCTACTATGTGTTCATGACAAAAGTGCAGGATGACAGATTCTGATATTCGACTTATCTACCCACCGCACAGTCGTGCGCACACAACTCGAAACCTTTTTCTCTCCCCGGACAGCAAACAGCCAATAATCTGATCATTTCCTTTCACATATCACCAACCAGATACCTCTGTACCTGCATGCCTCCTGAATCCCAGCACTTGTCCATTCTCCTTTAGGGTTACTTTAATATCAAGCTCTCATTCACATCTCCAGTGATAACAATACATCCCATCCCGACCTCTCTCTCTGGTTACAGCAGATACATATTGCTGAGGGTGTTTCAGCACATTTTGGATTTGAGCTCTGGTGCTGACTCGTCTGCCTCACCAGGGGAGAAGATGTGGAGCTGTTCGTTTTTGCTGCATTCTACCTCATATACTAATTTCACTTTTTGGAGGCAGAGCTGCTCTGGAGACAGAATTAATGTCAGTCATTGGATTTTGCCTCAATGGATCAGGAGAAAGACACAATTTTTCACACCACTGACATGTTGTAATTGGCCAACACAGTTCACTGCATTATTAACCTACATATAGCATTTTCATTAGTCTGAGGTTTTCTAGGCTGATGACGTCTATTTTTCATTCTCAGTAGATCAAGGGGGTAGCTACCTCATCTACACCTCTATGTGACACATGTGAACCTGTCAGGTCGGCGAAACTTACCAGCTTTCACTTCAACCAATGAGGTTTGACATATAACAGGTTTTGTATAACCCAAAGTACATAAACCTGACCACTGACCCCAGTGTCTCTCATGTTGATTCTTACCATTTGCTTTTCAGTCTTACAGTGGGAGTGATGATTTGAAGAGTGCGGCTGAGTGTGTTGAGATTTTCCACCTGTTGCAAGTGAAGCTTCAATTGAAAAAAATTATAAAATTGAGATTAGGTTGTTAATGGCACACACATCCAGCTGTAAACACACACACACACACACACACACACACACACACACACACACACACACACACACACACACAACTATTACAGTGTTTCCAAGCTGTTAAACAGATGAATGATGATAAATCCTACTGGTTTTCTGCCTCACCCCCCATGCTGTGAATGGATGGTTCAGAGCTGGTCTGTGGCTGATACCTGAGGTGTTGGTAAGCCATGTGAAGCATTTTTCATGATTATCTAGAGAATGTTACAGCTTCTGAGTTAATACAAAAGTTGCAGAGAATCAGCAAGAGAGAAAGGCCATCCTAGGTGAAATAGACATCTATACATTTGTTCATCTACCTCGCCCCTCCTTCATCACAGTCAGGTCTGGAGTTGACATCTGAGGATAAAGTGCCTCCTCTCCCTCAGGGTGACAGACTCTCAGGCTACACCCCCACTAATATGTTTTAGTTTTAAAAGGCATCACATTTGTTACATTTACACATGTGTCACTAGAGATTTCAAGCTCCTAAAGCAGAGAATTTTGGAAACGATAATGGTCAAGTAAAAGTAGGAAACTGAGACATTAGGAGGCAGTGTCTTTTGTGTTTTTCCATTTATATTGAGGCAATGGAGGTTTGGTTTAAGTAAAAATATGTCTAATTAACTTATTATGGCTTCTTGGTTGGACATACTGCCACATTTGAAATGAATAAAACTGACTGATTTGAATTTTGTTCTATTTGTTATGCATTAATGCTTTATCTCAAGGCTCTTATGGGGAACTTAACATTTTATTAAACAGTTCCTGCAATGTGCGAACACTTGGCAACATCCACTGAAAGTAGGATCTCTTTATATGGCTATACCAAAATATATTATCAAGTCAAAGACTAGGTTGGACTATCTTAGCTCAGCTTTAATTATAAGCATTTTCAGCAACGTTGTTAGTGAAATACTGAGATGACAGCAAGGCTGTAAAGATTTGGACACATTAAAATGTGATTCAATTTGAAATGGGTAGCTGCATAAGGTCTGAAACAACTGAGACCCTTAGGTGCTTCAAGGACCATTTTCATTGGACGGAGGTGCAGACTTGTGTTTCCAGAAATAGGATCAACATGGGGAAAGAAAACTCTAATAGATTTCTAGTGGTGCTGTGAACAGATTACATGATTACACATTAAGATGTGTCAGTCCTGATGTCTAGACGTTTGTTGAACACTTGTGTGGTGTTGCTGTTCATGCTCTTATGGTGCCACATACACCACCATCATCACTGAACTGTGAAGGACCAAAGTAGAAAAACAACCCGTAATGGAGTGTGTTGTATTTGTCAGTGCAAGTGCCCCTGTATTTTGTAACTTGTGTTGAATTGAAATGTTTTTTTTTATTGACAGCCTATCCAATAGCCTGAAACCCTGTTTTACTGGTATTAAATCAGTGGCTAATAATTGAAATACAATGTGTAACATGGGACTAAAGCAAGGCACCGTTTTTACTTGACATGTTAACAGGTTAACTGCTGTTATATTAAGAGTGATGGAGCATTTAGAAGATACCATTCGAATAAACATCATGAGGCAAATACTGATATTGACAACCTGACTGATCTTATAATTGAAAATGCAGGAAACATGCATTACGAATTGCATTCAATCACAGTTGGTATACATTTATGACTAACTGATTTTGCAGAACAGCCCTGTATTGTTCAGTACTTTTCAGGCCTCTAAATTTATTCACACAGAAATAGTAAAAAAATATTAATTGGTCATAACCCACTGACATATGGCATGGCTGATGGTGTGTGTATAAGTGGGTATCGTTTTATTTTAAGGCTTGCAAGCCTCCAAGGTTAAGGGACCACTGATCTATGAAAGTGTTTGAGGAGCTGTTGAAAATATTCATGTACCTCACAGTGAAATACACCCACATAAACTGTCTTTCACTGTGGGAAAAATCATATTGTACATAACAGCTTGTAGTGAACAAGATGTGACAAAATAAGCATCTTGTTTACGCTCTACTGCTCGAGCCAAACACATCTCTCACAAACACTGTCATTCCTGCAATACTTCATAAAAAATATGAACTCCACCATTACCCACTTCAAGGGATGCTGCAGTCCAAGCTTGACCTCAAAACCTCATCATTTAGTGCACCTATAGAGAGAGAGCACACTCCCCAGCCAGCGTCAGAGGGGAGGCAGTGCAAGCTGAAGTACTTTGGCACCACACAACATTATAATGTCAGTTTCAACCACCACATCCCAGATGTTTATGCAATGCCTTGTAGTCTAATGGTCCTTTTTAGAGGCTTTCCCATCCTGAAAAGAAGAAAATCTATTGGCTTGGTAAAGGAGTGAAAACATTCTGAGATAAACACAAAAACCTTTCATCTTTTTAAGTTTAATGCCACTTGACATACGATCTGCTCTTGTGTCCACTCTGGGTCCCCCTACAGGTGGGAGGCATAATTCACGTTTTTATCTGTGTCGTAAATACATAAATAACCTACTCTCAGTTTGAGCCTCAACATGGACAAAGATTCACATGTATTTGTTAACAAGCTGATGGAAAAATAACAGGAACTAGGACACACAACGTCAGTCCCTTAAAACTTTCATAAAGCTTTTAACCTCCTCTGCAACCAGTCAGGATTCTGAATATTTGTGTTTTCCCCTGGCACGATCCGCTCCAGATGATTACCCAGGTCAACGTCTGTCCTACATCCCTTTCACTCTTTTAGCGCTTACCAATGAGTAAAAGCCTGACCGATATTCTTCCCTGGTCTATTTTCTTAGTCACTTTCTCTTTTCCTTATCTTCCTTTTCTCCAACAATGCACACTTTGGTGTCTTCGCTGGCTCTGCCATGATACACATACTGAATACCAAGCTCACATCTCTAGGTCTGGTTTTTGCGGATGTTCTTGTGTGACGTTTACCGTTAAACATATTGCAAATGTTCTGGCACAGTAGTGGAGGGTTAGTGCAATTCCAGGTGTTGTGACAATGGCCGCTATGACATTCTCCCCATTAGAGGTTTGTATACCACCCAAATGATTTTAGTTGAGGTAAAATTACCTCAATGGCCCATTTATAACACTACATGGGATTCTAAACAATGGGTAACGTATTGTTTGGAGCCGCTTTCATCATTTGCTCTGCTTCATAAGCTTCACTATCTCTTCTATTGTGAATTGTCTTCTTTGTCCGACCCTTGGCATGAAGCAAAGAGAGGAAAATCTTTCACCAACTGATTGACTGTAACACTCAGTCAGCGGCAGAGATGGAGACAGAGGCGGCACAGCCAGGGAGCTTTTACAGCTCATTACAGGCTGGAGTCCTACAGTTTCTTATGTAACTCCCCTTCCATGTTTCTGCTGCTCTGTTTCTGTTTATCCCATATGGGAGACAGAAAGAAACAGAGAGCAACAAAAAGTGAAATATCTGCTTCCAAAACGACAATGAATCTTGCAGCCAATTAAGCTTGCTATTTTCCCCAAAATGCTTTATTTATTCGATAGTTTCCCCCCCCCCATTTGATTTACCTGTTTACCCTTAGAAACTCTATTAAAAAGAAAAGATAAAAAAGGAACTTGTCTGAAGCTCATTGCCGTGACTGCACCTCACAGAGAGTGGCCCGAAATCAATGCAATCCTGTTAAGTCTCTCACCATGAAACTTTGGGGACTAAAAAGGCTGTTCTTCCTTTTGTTGTCGAAAAACATAGTGTTCTTTTCCATTTTTCTTGATGCATGAAAAGGTGATCTGTTCCTTTGGGGGATTCTCACGATTTGCGATGCCCACTCCAAAATGGTGTTATGATTGCAAGCATGCACAGTTGGGGCTCTTTCACACCTAAAAAGTAGATTTTCAACTCACAGCACTGTAATTTTATCTCCTGTTTACTTATCTCCCCACCTTAAAACTTACTTAAAGTTCTTGCTGATGAATGAACGGGCGAAAAAAACAAAGAGCAAATTCAAAAACACAAAGTCCCCCTCACTTTGCATTCAGCCGAAGATGTAAATACCATTTAACCAGCAGATTGAAGCAACAACCACCTCATTTAGCATGGCTTTAGAAGACAGCCATTAGGATCGCCTGAATAAGCTCAACTGATAAATGAGCGGTTTATAAAATCATTCAGTTATCATTGGCTTAGGTCATTAAGCTTAAAAGGCCATTAGTCCAACACCCCCGAGTGCACTGCCCAGGCCTCAATGCGATACACATCAGGTAACATTAAGTTTGGTCGGCTTATTCCTAATAAAGAGCCAGCAAGGATGATGGAAAAGTTCACAAGAAGCAGTTGTTTAATGTTTGGGTCACACTAATAATCACAAGGTACTGTTTTATGTTGTTTTATTTACACCAATTTCATCTAGCATGTATAAAAGAGATTCATAAAAGCATATATATATATATATATATATATATATATATATATATATGCGAGAGAGAGAGTATATGTGTGCATGTAATTATGTATATATGTGTATGATTTATTTTGCCATTGTATTTGTGTGATTGAAAAGCACCTTGTTGTCCTTTGTGTTACAACATCTGGGCTCTTTAAAGCTCTGTCGTTTTCCAGGTTGCACCTATGTAAATATGCATCTGTATTTAGCATCATGATTCCATTGACTGTCTTCTGCACCACATGGTTCAGAACGGGGGAAACACTAGTGTGACTCACAGCGATCAACCGCCTCTGTGAATGAACAAATTGGTTTTATTGAGACAGTTTGTGTGATTCAATAAAGTTAATTTGTCTGACTCACTGCTAATGGTGTTGGCTGAGAACACAAGCAAGAGGCACTTACAGGCTTAATTTCTGTTCAAGGTAACGCGGGATCGTGAAGTGAACTCAGAGTTGTGCTGTTTGGGGACCAAAGCAAGTGCCTCTGCTTCATTTCATTTGGCCTTGAAAAGGGGGTTGAGTCACACCTGGAAATAAGCTTAAACTTGTATATAATACTGTAAGGTTTCGGTCACATAGGTATATAACCTGTGTGCTACTGTACTGTAGATCTTTAACTGTGACAAAGATTGCGGTTGCCATAATATCTTGTAGAGTTTGGCCTTAAAACTGCACCAATTCTGCTATCGGGCTACTAATCTCAGACAGTATTCATTTTAGATGACGTCTTTTATGCTTTTTACATGATAACACATGTAACAAATGTCTATTTATTATGTAATTATTGTCTTTTGATTGCTATTTATTTTACCTCCTTAATCTTTATCTTGATGTCCCTCACCGACCTCCATTTGTTTGTTGACCTGTGCTTTTTGACACGTATCATGTTGGATGTTGTTTGTGTGATAGTGAACAGGGTAGGCTGCAAAGGAATTTTCCTTCTGGGGGCAATCAATCAATGGATCAAGACTGTAGGTAAAAGCAAGCAGTGACAAAAAAAAACTCTGTTAATGTCACTGTCAATATAATTATACAGTATATTACTTTATACTTATTTGGTCAGATGACCAAGTGAATTCTAATGTCACTCTGTGTCTGCTGAATGAGTAATAACCAGCCGTAGTGATTATCTGTCAATCTTATGTTTACATCGACATATTAACCAGCCACTTGTGTACGTGAATGTATTATATGCATTTATAACATCTATTTAATTTTGTATCTTTTATACTGCAATAAATTTGGATTTGTTTTAAAATTCATCTGCTATAACTACTTCATGTTCAGTGGTAATTAAGTTTCAGGTATCAAACAATAGACATACTAGAGTGTGGATACGAGTGTGGTTCGGACCCAAATTTCGAAAATATATTACATATAAGGCAACACATTTGGTACATTTACATATATTAGGGTTGGGACCCACGCCATCTGCTTCATTTTCCAACTGCATGTGGCTGTAATCAGCAAAATCATTGAGTTTAGACACAACAAACAGAATGCCTGTCAAGTTAGGGTCGGGCTCGTTTGGTTTTCTGTGACTCAGACGGGTTCAGACAGAAAATTACAGCCTGAGCCACATTCTAACTAACAAAACGTCATCCATGCACTCGCTGTACCTCTGAGGGTCAGGTGACATTGGATGAGAGGCCGTTGTTGCTAATTCGCCAAACCTATTTAGTTAATTCACCTGTTCCTGTAAAATAAGCTTTATCAAAAGTCATACACTCAAGTT
This sequence comes from Hippoglossus stenolepis, assembly GCF_022539355.2. Lineage (NCBI taxonomy): Eukaryota > Metazoa > Chordata > Actinopteri > Pleuronectiformes > Pleuronectidae > Hippoglossus > Hippoglossus stenolepis. Next base: position 12,275,523 of record NC_061484.1, on the reverse strand, counting down.
TGAACTCACACCCTAACACCGATTCACGAAGAGTTATTCCACTTCGAAGAGAGACCATGAGTGTGCGGGATATTAAGTTTTGATGACTCCCATCAACTGGCCGTAGACAATTACACCTCTATGAAAGTGTTGACATTCCTCAGTGTGTGCACATCTTTATGTGAGAATGTGAGAAGTTGAGTGTGTCTGATTGCCCTCACAATGTCATGCATGATTATGGTAATTAGCAAATTACAGGATAAGATCAAGATAACTATTCCACACACAGCTGTTGAGGAAAAAAAGACAGGACACACACACACAGATTTAAAATACAGGCCAAATGAAGGGGTGAGAGGATGCAAGACCAATATATCAATGTCAATCTCTTAATGTCGCCATGAATATGAGGCAGTGGGTTTGAACCGTCCATACACAGTGTATAAATCAGCACTTAACGAGCCCTGACGAGCCTTAATGATCCTATAAGCCCTTGATTAGAGGTTGATTATCAGGACGACCAGCCAATGCAAATGGCTGTTTACCACTGGCCTTTGCCTGTTTGTCTGAAACAGGAAGGAGAAGTAGGAAGTGTGTGTGTGCGTGAGGAAAAGTGTCAAGTGAATTTCTGTCTGTTGGTTTCCTATTGTGTCTGTACGTGTGTGTGTGTGTGTGTGTGTGTGTGTGTGTGTGTGTGTGTGTGTGTGTGTGTGTGTGTGTGTGTGTGTGTGTGTCTCAGCCTGTGCGTGTGAGCGTGCAAGTGACTGGGTGTGTTTGTGTGTGAGCTTTCAGGGACGAGGTGCTGACTTTGGGTGAAAATGGGTTTCCGGTCCACCGGGCTTTAAGCAGGAAACAAAGAGGGGAACCGCAGTCACCCGTGAAACAAAACAGACACTTACTTCCTCTGCCTCTCTGCCTCTATTCTCTCGCTCTATCTGTTTCTCCACCTTGCTGCTATTTGCTAAAGACAGCGATCCATTGCCTTGTCTGGGATTAGAGTGCACAGGTTCGATAATGGGGCTCCTCAACAAAAACAGATGCTGAATTGATCAGTCACTAACGCAATGTTTTGTGTCTTTTTATTAGTATTAATATGTTTTTTTATTCAGAAGCATCTTTTGAGTGCTAATTGATACTGCACCGAAAAATAAAGAAAAAGATTAATAACTGTCAATAACTTAGTTTGGTCCATGTCCAATCCACTAACATGGAATAGGCAGGATATATGACCTATACTGCAGCCAGCCACATGGTGGTGATCAAAACGCTTTGGATTCAACTCTGGGGATCCAAGATATCGTCCATCTTTATTTACAGTCTATGGTCTGCTTACAATAACAACGCTAATATGCCGGTGTTTACCAGGCAATGTCTTAATTTAGCAGATTAGCCATAGATACAAGGTACAGCTCAGGCTTACTGGAACGTTATTTTGACTCCATGTCGGCATTATAGATAAAAGGTCCGCTGAACATTGGATTGTATAATAGTACAACCTGAAATTGGCATGGATGTGTGTACCAAAGTTAATGGTAATCAGTCCCCAGTCCCATTTTATTCAAAAACCACAAATTTCAACCTCACAGTGGAGCTCAATGAATATACAGACTTACCGACAGACCACTTGCATGAACAAAATCAGATAGATATACTTAGTTTATGGGAAAATGTATTATCAAGTGCACTACTTTTTCAGGCAAACAGGTGGGTTGCAGCCTCGCAACAACACAAATGGGTGAACACACTTTGATGCGGAATTGGGAACTAGATCTCTGCAGGCCTGCAAGCTTTGTGCTGCCATCTTGTTACTAGCGTCACTGTGAGGCCACTTTGGCGAAACACTCCCACAACAGCTCCTGATGTTTGTGTAGCTAACTGGCCCAAATTGCAACCAGTGCTGGCAGAAAACACAAACCGCACACTCTTTTATTAAGAGCTTATAGCTTCACTGTGGTCTTTAAAGTTGTTTTTCACAGCATTAAATCCTGAAACAACCCAAATGTTTCCCCAGCTTGATTGCCATTGGCTAAATGCATTCATAACACAACCTTGTTTTCTCCAATTAAATACATGTTGTCCATGGATTTTCTGTAATTATCCAGAGCCCTTCAACAACCTGAGTTTAATCACTGAGTCAACGTGGTGTTTGTGAAGGGAGGTAAGTGGAAAACAGAAGCTGTCTCCCAAAAGGAAGACATCTGTAAAATGAATCTGATTATCACTAATATCCTGCAGTAATTAACAGGGTATAATTGCAGCATAATTGAATCGACCATCTTACCTTGCAGCTCCCTAACTATATTATAATTGAAGATGCAGACGAATAAAGCAGCACACAGCCGGTCGTATTTTACTTTTAAATATCAGTGGCCAATGCAGCATTAAACCGTCAAATTAAAGCGCCCTGGTGACCAATGATGTGTCATTCTCCATCTGTGCATCTCATAAAACAAAAAACAACTCGTTTTTTGTTTCCCCCTTCTTCTGAAAGGCCAATGTAGTGATCAATTTTTGTGTTTCCACAAAACAAGGCAAATAACTGAATTATTTTCCCACATGAGTGGCATATTTCTAGTTTTTAGTCAAACAACATTCGTGCCTCAAGCTGTGACAAACATATGAAGCTGTGATTGTGCTGTACTGGGGATACTTCTCATGTAGCATCTGGCAAAGGCACTGGAGAACCACGGGTATGTTGATGAGGTGAGACCCTGCCAGAAAAAGCGACATGTCAAACAGAAGCGCGACGCACTGATGTCAAGCGCATACGCCAAAAGAGCTATTGTAAGGTACAGTCGATTCAGATCAAACCACTGTCTTGTTACTGCAGTGGGATAGTGTGACAGGAAGTGGTCTGCAGGGAAGGACGAAGACATTTAGAATAATCTTATGGGAGAAGAGGAATTGACAGGTAATCGTTCCTCTGCTGTATTTGCATGACAGAGAGATTGGAAGGTAGAGGAGGAGAGAGGCAGTGAGACATACATTCAGAGCCTACCTCGAAATAAATGTTTAACATCACCCGTTAAAGCCAATGCAGGTCCTCAAGAAGATACCTCAGAATGAACTGATCATTTTTGTTATCCATAGAACGATTTTGAATGAATTTTAGGAATCCCTGAGCCTTTTCCAGCAGAATCTAGTAAAACTAACATTTATGTCAAATGTAATGAGCCTGTTCATGGTCCCCTGAAGATGAATACAATGCATACCAGCTTTCTACTTCAAATACATTAATAATCTGGCCTACATAGTAATTTAATAAGATGTCATGTACTATTATTAGAGTATGGTGGTAACATATATGCATGTGTTAGGGTTGAGAGGTATTATTTCAATGAAAACTGCGAACAATCGTCCAAAGGTGAAAAAAAACTTCATTTGCATTGACGCTTCCCTTAAACATGTACTTTGCTTTCGAGTATCAGGTTGAGGTTTTAATTAATGTTTAATGTTAAAGTCATTATTAAGTACATTGTTTGTTCTTTCCACCAATTTTCCACCATTTGTGAGGCATATTGAATATTTAGACCTAATCACCATATCCCCCCTGTTTTAGCCTCCTTGCACTGGCTGCTTGGTTATTTTAGGATTGATTTGAAAACTCCTTCAATCACTTTCTAATCCAGGCATGGGCTGGCCCCTCCCTGTATTCCAGACCATTTATCTTCGTACGAGCCAGGACACAGCCTGAGATCCCCTGGTAGGGCGTTGCAAGCCATTCCGAAATCTAAACTGAAAACCAAAGGAGACAGAGCCTTTGGAACAATCTGCCAGAAGAGATTAGACTTGCAGAATCGGTTTCCTGTTTAATCTCACTTCTTAAAACACGTCTTTACAAAAAAGCTTTTCTCATATGATGTCCATTGCTTTAACTATCTGTATCTTTACTATTAATATTATGTTTATTCTGATTGTTTGTGAGTTTCATATTGTTTGATGTAAAGCACCTTCTTATTCATTTTGAAAAGTGCTATACAAATAGGGTGTTACTGTTATTATAATCATTATTATGAGCAATAAATGTTACTGGCGTCTTAGTCTTGACACCTCATTCTTTGCTGCATCACACAACCACCCTTAATGTCTGTGTATTGTTCTTTCAACAACAAGTTGTTGCCACATTTTCTGACAGTCTTATCTCACAGGACAGATAAGCCAAATTGATGTAGTCGTCAAGCTTCCCCTATTTAATTTCCATTGGTAATGAGATTTCATACCCAAACGATTTGTTGTGCATCTACAAATGGAAAAGGTCATGGGACCACAATCAAGGTGTTGAAAGGAAATGATACCAATGATTTTTCTTTATAATCAAAGGAGCACACTATTCCATTTCCTTCAAGGCTGAGTGAATTATGTAGCTTGAGATACCTCTCAGAGAAGCACTGGTGTATAAAAGAGGCTGTGTGCATATTTGTGTTGATGATGCACTTTAGCTCTCTGGTTGCTCTCATCAAACCCCGGACACTGCCGAATGGCCTTTTTCTAAAATGCTGAAATGTGTCTGTCTGCCACCACTCATTCAATAATGAACTTACCCAGTGAGTGTTGACTAAGGATTAAACATCCTTTTCTGAGGAAGCATGAGGAGTGAATGCAGATGGAGGGGAAACAGTGACAGATAGGACAGAGAGAGATGGACAGGGATCCAGACAGATTAATGGCCCACGAAAGGCCCGACACAGAACACTGTCAGCATGAGGAACCCAAACACCTGTGACTGACTGTGTCTGACATCATTTGACAGCCCAACAAGGGACATCGTGACAGTAACAACACAAATGAACGATCAGCTATTCCATAGAGATCGGAGACTAATTCAAGCGTGTGCACTCACACACACAAACACACACACACAAACAGTGTGCAAAGCCTGGACATGGCAGTGTTATAATTGGCAATGATGCCTCAGTAATGTGACTATAATAATACTAATGCTGCCTCACTACCCATAAACGCACACAGAAGAGTGCAGAAGATATTAAACTGACGTGACACTTGCTAACTGTAGTTAGTCTGCTTGTAAGTTGCCAAGCAGAGTTTGTGTGTGTGTGTCTTTGTAAGCATGACTGCCTGCATGTGTATCTTGGTGTGTGTGTGTGTGTGTGTGTGTGTCTGTGTGATGTGGAGGACAGTGTCGGAGCAATCGATGCCTCCTCGTTCACAAAACCAAGACTGTAAAAGTTGCCGGGAGGAAGGAAAACAAGATGTATAAAAGTTATTATACTTCAATCGGGCGTCCCTACTCCTCCGTTCCTCCCTCCTCCCTCCTCTTATCTTTTGTTTTTTAGCCGTTAGATTATTCTCTCCATCTCCTCCCCCTCCATCTTCCCACTTCAGAAAATAAATGAGAGAAAACAAGCACATTTTGGCCTGGCTTTTAGTGGCTCTCTCAAGTTGGAGCAATTCAACGGGCTACAGACAGACACACATGCACACACACACAGATACCCACTTAAGCACATACATTTTCATACATACACAACCCCTTCATACACATCCACACAATCTGCAACTTGGACGGCGCTATAAACACATTGATAAAACCATTTATATAATAAGCCGTGTTTGTCAAAATGTCATCCCTGGGCCCTGCAGCCATTATCACTGCTTCAACATTTATAGAGGCAGTTTAAATAAACGGCCACAGCCTTCATAGCCTACAGTGATACTGAACGCCCACATACACACACAGACACACATTCCATCTTCCCATTGCATCTGTGACCATTAAACTGAGACTCACGTCCGTGAAGATTCTCAGTCATCCCGGTCATTGTGTTTCTAAGTGCTATTCGCAGGCAACTGGACCTGCCTGAGGATTTTCTAAGACCCCTCATCCGAAAATGCTAGCTTCATTTCTAAATGACTGGTGGGGAGTCCAGGAATGGGTTCTAACACCCTGAGGGTTGCTGAGGTCCGAAATGAGTCATTGACCGACTCAGCCACAGGGTCAGTCATGAGCGTGGACTATATGTCTTGATTGCCACCAGGTGGGTGGCTGCAGTATAGATCATAAATTGGGACTTGGACCAAACAAAAAAGTCAAATTACACGTCACGAGTTTTCCTCTCAAAGATAGTCCCTATCATTTCAGGTAATACTTATCACACGTATGGATGTTCAAGTGTTTTAATTAGTTATTTGATTATACATAACTGGGTTGAAATGTCTTGATCGATGATTGGTCAGTTGTACTAGAGGGACCTTGTTACTGCTGCTCCATCTATCACTACTGCCTTGACACTGCTCCAAATGAGAAAAATGGCAGCCTTTGTATCCTTTGGCTAGCTACATTTCTGGATGGGGGAGGAAGTGGAGACATGTTGTCCATCTATGTAGAGTCTGTGGTCATGAGTGTAACATGGGGGAGCATAAGACTGATATGTAGGAGGCTAATGGGTGGTGTTGTAGTTTAATGTAGATGGCTTCTTTTTTTACTCTCCATCTTTTCAACGCCCTTGGTTGCTAGGTGGGAGAATGACTCACATGTGACCTCAATGATTCTCAAGGTGTTAACACACCCACATGAGGTTAGATACCTGGGACTCCAGGTATCTAACCGAACTGGTGAAGCCTTTCACTTAAGAGGAAACATCTTCCAGAACCAAAGGTCGGTTTTTCTTCATTTCTTCTATGATCAATCAATAAATGTATCAACACTAGATCAATAGAATGGGTTGTGTGAAAAAAGTGCTCATAGAGACAAACCAACAATGCCGTGTATGTCAGTTCTAAGGAGCTTTTCAATGTTTTTCAGCTCATCGTTGTGGTGTTGTGATGCACAACATCACGTCATGACTTAGTAGGCAACTGTTTGCTAACATGTTCACCATATCTACTTGACAATGTGTATTCACAGCTTGGCTGCCCAAATATATTGGGAGAAATCAAAGAAATTTGAGAAATTAGCTCCACCACTTAATCCACGAAAAATCAATCAGTGCCTTTTACACTTGTCATTTCAACTTTCAACTCTCAACATGGCACCGAAGATGAATAGGGAAGTTGTCCCTGACAAGACTCTCCTCAAGTTCCCCTTGACAGAGTCCGCCATGAAAAAGCATTGAAGAGAAAAACACACTTGTGTTCATAATGGACTTCATGGCAAACAGACAACAGATCACAAGTGATGTCAAGAAGCTGTGAGAGGTCGATTTTGCCTCGCACCAGATTTCGCACTTTCATTTACACAGAGCCAAGTGCTTCGCTCCAGATCAGGAGGAGATGGTAAAAGTCACTTTGAGAACTACCAAAAACAAAACCTGTAGGCTTAAACGCCAGGCTGCGTAACCTGGCAACACCACAGCTTGATAATGTAGGGTACTGAAATTACAGCTCCTATAATTACTTCAACGTCCATCCACCCACACACGTGCAGTATCATCACAGCCACATATTGACAACACGAGTCATAATTGATTGTAGCTGTCAATTCATAATTGAAAATATCGTGCAACCTGATCCACAAATGTCTTGCATCAATTTTCACATATTGTATTCTTAAAGATATTTGTACTGTGTGTCTGTAAAGATATGTACTGTGTGTCTACACATGTCTACACAGTGTGTGTAGAGACCTTCCTGTTCGGATTTGAGCAGAGCAATAACCATGGGAAGGAATCATTCATCTTGTTTGAAGTCATTGGTCTTCATTCCACATGCAGACCAAACCAAGACAGCAGGAAACAGAAATGGATAATGGATCGGCTTTATTGTTGAATAAACTCTGTCAAGTGCTAGCAACCATGCATTGCATTTACTTTAAATAGCCCAGTTTATTGCATTCAATGTTCCGGGGATTTAGAGTAATTATTCTAAATCTCAGGGTCAGTATGTGAAAACGAAAATGTATATGTAAACGTGTTTTCTTGCAGTGTGTGCACGTATTGTGTGCGCGACTGTTTTATTACCAGCCCTACTTTGCAACTTTATTGTGGCATTATTGGGAGCTTCCAGTAAAAATGAGATCTTTTCAAAGGGCTGCCCTGAGGTCAAACCTGACGGGGTCCTCAGAATATTGACAAAGACAGACCAGGACCAGAGAGGCCGCAGGGCTGGACGAGAGGGGAGGGAGACCAAACACAAGAAAAAAAACAATACTTGAGAAGAATAAGTGAGAGGAATGAAAACACTTACAGTTAGAAATGGGAAGTCCATTATTACCAAAGTTCAGAGGTGCTGGCAGAGCAGGGTTGGGTGTGGTGTCAAATTGAATTCAGTGAAATGAAAATATGAAAAAAGACAGATAGTAGCTTGAATGAAAACAGTGAATATTAATATTTCTCAGGATATTTATGAAATTGATGAAGTGATTGTTCGCGGTTATCTAAAGTTAACTTGATAGCAGCTTCTAGCCATTTTAAAACCACGCTGAGCCGAAGGTCACTCGCGAGATGAAAAGTCACGCCAACATAGATAATACTGTTTGTGTTTATTAACAGAGCAGTTGAGTTAATTAGCAAAAGGACGCCAGAAAACTTGGAAAAAAATGTTAATGCAGAAAAGGCTCTGAGAATGTAAATTTGGTTATTTTTTATCAATAATTACATAATGACTGATTAGCTACATAAAATAATATGACAAAAAAAGTAATATATAATTTATTGCCTTAAGCATCAACAAGTTTACTCTGCACTCATGGAAAACACACAGATACAGTTGTAACTCCCTTCCTTAGGTGGAATAGTGGAAGAAAAAAAAACGATTGCACTCAGTAGAGCACATACCTCCGCCAAGGCCCAACAGTCCACTTAAAGTCAATCAAGCTGCACCAAATTTCACAGTCATAGAAAGCAGTCTTCTTAATCTGCCAGATTTTTCCCCCCCATCAAGTTCCATGAATTATTCTCTGGGGAAATGGTTTTGAAAAACACACATCTCCCAATGTTAAAGAAAGTGATAAAAACTTCCTGGATCCGCCCCCTGATCTGGATCTGCATCAGCGTTTAATGGATTCTTCCCTGACACAAACCACGTCCTTCCGCCAAGTTTCACTGTGATCTGTTCAGTTGTTATTGTGTTATGTTGCTGCCAAACAAACAGGGGTGAAAACACAACAGCTCAACCATGTCGGTTCAGTCTTCATTCTTCAAGTAAAATCGCGACAGCCTGGTGTGACTTCCATCTTACAGTTTAAATACTGAACTGTACATGAGAGTTTCAGTAAAATCACAGACTCTTACAGCAGCGAGACAACCTGCCCAACCTGATTAAGACAGAAAATCCCATTACTCCTTTAAATACCAGACACCGTTGCCTGCTTCAGGCCTCTGAAGAGAATTTCAAAGAAATTCATCACAGCTTTAGAGATTATTTCAGGCCACAGATGAAAACTAAGCAAAATGACACATTTCATTTAAGAAAACTTGGAACAGTGGCAATGATTTTTGGAAAACAGGGTTTGCCATGAAGTAAACGATTCTCAAAGTAATTGCCCCAACGAGAAACCTTCTTTACATTACTTCTGTATACAACTGTAAACAGATACTGAATCTGTGCTTATCTGACAGACAAATAAACAGACAGACAGACAGACAGACAGACAGGTGGTGAGAAGGTGCAGGGAAGAGTCAGGTGGTTGAATGAATGAATGTATGATGGAAAAATAGATAGATAGATAGATAGATAGATAGATGATAAATAGACGGACAGACAGATAGATGGATAGACGGACAGATAGATAGATAATGTAGGTTGAGATAAGGTGCAGGAAAGAGTCGGTAGCTGAAAGAATGAATAAATGTAAAAAATGAATGACGAATAAATAGACAGACACAGACTGAATGGATCTAAAGTGTGACATTAAAGACATCATGTTGTTGATTAGGTCTAAAATATGATTAATACCATGTAGAAGTTGAAATGTTGCTGCTTTGTTCAGTTCCATGCACATAGCAATAGAACGGGCCCTTGCCAGCCACACGTTCCTTTAAGAATGTCTGAGTCCAGTCGCTGAATCACCTTTTGGGGCAGTCATCTCCCACACTTCCCCCTCCTCTTGAGGCCCCTTCACCCTTTACTCTCTATCCTCACTCCCACTTCCCTCTCATCTGACATTCACCTCCTTGCTCGCTCCTCCATTACCATTCTGTTCACTGAGCTGATATTTGAACTAATGAGGACGATATAGTCAGAAGATAAAGTCAGAAGATGAGGCCGTATTCACTCTGTAATGAGTTTGCGTGAATGTATGCCAGTGTGTGTGTGTGTGTGTGTGTGTGTGTGTGTGTGTGTGTGTGTGTGTGTGTGCAAAGCTACAGCAAGTTTTTTTATTACATTTTTAGCTGTTTTAGTGTGATGTTGTCAAGCAGTATTTATTTTGTGTATGTGTTTGTGTGTGTGTGTGTGTGCAGTTGAACACTAAAATACAACATTAATAGTGAGATTTGTTGTCGTATATTTTTCTTGTCAGTTTTTACCATTCATATAGCTTCAGTCTGTAGTAATTTACTTAGGTGAGATTGATAAGATATAAGGCCGGGCTGCATAGGCAATCTGTTTAAAACGAGCAGACACCACATACACCACACACACACATAACTGAATTCATAGATGTCTTTCCCCTCGCACAACCCCACTTATAGCAAACCTCCACCAGCTCATTCTCGCCTCAGTCCGACCACAACCCGACACGCTCGCCTTTAGCCAATTACTTGTAGCATGTCGCCCTCATTTCAGCACAGAGGTGATTTTGTGACCCACCTCCACCCTTTAAAACACCTCGGCTGTGGCTGTCTGGCCCTTTCTAATCAAACCCTCTGATCAGATGACACCCTCTCGTGAAGTCATAACAACCATGAGCTTCGATCCTCACCACCACCACCAGTGTTTGGCCTTTGAGGGAAGTTACAAGTTCACCTTCGAGGCGCCCAATTCAAAGGATCTGTTGTTCTTGGTGATCTACTTCCTGTTGGGGCACAAGAGCCAAAGTCTATTTGTCCCGTTAATAAATCACTTCAAATAATCTCATTGGATCCTCTTTTCTGATTGAAATACACATATGGTCTGTGGTTTCAGATAATGTTTAACATATTATAGTCACACATTTTGAAATGAACTGTGTGTGTGTTTCAAGCAGTAAAAAAGCCATGGAGACAGTTTCCCTCTCATTGGTGTCATAAACAAATGAGGTGATATGCAAATTACAAATATGTAAATTATGCCTGACACTTCTGTAACTACGGTTACCCAGACAACGTTCTTTTTGAAGCACTGGTCACCACGCAGCTTTAGTTTCTTTCCGTCCCAGTTTAGATGAAAGCATGCCCACTAAGTCTGTGTATCCAGCCTTTTGTTATACATAAATAGTCATCTAAATAGATTTGGAAAAATGATAGACGCAACACACCATAAGTGCTCATTTACCCCTTCTCGTGCAGTTAGGTGTTAGGCCCAGCATCTCTCTGTAGGTGCATGGCGACAGTCCCTTCTCTGTCGCTGTAACCACTCGGTTACCATGGCCTCAAAGGGTTGTTAAGGAAGCATCTCTACAGAAGCAGGGAGTTGGGAAAGAGTGAGAGCGGGGTCCTCAAGAGTTCAGAGATGTTTTCTAAAAGTTAATCAGATGAGGAGAAAAGCTCAGGTAGACACTACAGAGGCAGAAGTGAGACATTGTTTGGTATTCGTTATAAATATTAATATAGAAATGGGAAAAAAAATACATAAAGGACATGTGAAAATATGGGAAAAATGTTACATCAGTCAATAAATGTTAAATCGGAAAGCAACAAGCAGAGCTTCTTGCTCCTGCTTTGTGCCATAAAGGAATTGGCACACATGCTGTAAATCAAGTCAACAAATCACATAGTTAATTAGTAAGTGTATCTTCTTGAGTGTGGCCATGTTTGTTAATGGTAGTTCTGAAATTAATTCTCGGAACATAACGGTGGCATTCATCATCTATATGTTCATTTAACTAACAACATCTGTACACTGTTTTGTATTCTAAAGATGAATGAAGTATAATAAAAATACACACCGTCTGCTTTATATTCAGGAGAGTCTAGCTTCAGCCTTTCTCTGACATTGAGTGAGAATAGTCTTTTTTCCCCTCAACCATATAGGCTACCTGATTAAATTATCATTATTGGTTCAAGATTACATCAAATAGCATTTAAAACTTGCAGAACAGAGTTTCAGTTTTTTTGTCATAATATCTTCTAAAATGCATATTTAAGTTTCATATATTTTGGGGTAAAACTATATGTTGCTATATGTAAAACCGCTGCAGTGAGCATGACTGTGCTGTCAGGTTCAGGGAGCAAACTGGAGACACTCAGCCACCTACAGTCACCTCACCTGGCACATCCTCACCTCCTCCACATAAGGATTGTGTAAATTAGCAAAGTTTGGAAATAAAGCCAACGACAGCTCTTGCACAATCCAAAACCTCACTTTCTATATTAAAAAAAATGTTTTTTCTTGATCTCCTCCTTGACTGTTTCCATGATTCATCAAAAATAACCATCGGTCAGCATGAAAATACCGATGCATCAACATTAATGAGATGCCTTGCACTGACCATTTATGTTTGAATGTGGAGGTGAGCAGGCAGGATATGAGGCTGAGCCACGTGCCCACAGTTTTGGGGCCTGTTTTTAGGACAGATCCTGTAGTCCTGTCCTCGTAAGTGAGGCCCCTGGTACGTGAACAAGACCCTGAGATACTTAAATGATTGTATGGACGGAGTGGAGAGATGGACATGCAGCTCAGTGCGGCGTCAGCAGTGATGCAGGCCTTATACCAGGCCATTGTAGTGAAGAGGGCACTGAGCCAGACAGCAAAGATTTCGATTTACCCATCGATTTGACTTTCTGTTCATGAGCTTTGGGTAGTGACTGAAAAAATGTGATACATTCAAGTGACCTAATGTGGTTTTTCATTGGGTGGTAGGGCTAAGCCTGGCCTAGAGTAGAACCACTGCTCTTTTGTGTCTAGGGGAGCTAGTGGAAGTGTTCAAGGCATCCCCAATTGGGAGAAGGACCTGGGGTAGACCCAGAACATGCTGGTGGGATTATATATTCCATCTACCCTCAAAACATCTTGGGATGAGGAAGACCTGGAAAGCTTTGCTGGAGAGCTGGAACAGAAACAATCTCAAAGAGGTGGGAAAAAAATGGATGGATGGATGGCCCCATGCTTGTTGTCAATGGGAAGACCCTGCGTGTTTGTCCCTAAGAAGACACTCCTAAAAGACAAATAACCACTATGGTCTTTTTGGTACAATGACTCAGCAGAACAGCAGCTATTGCACAGGGTTGGTTCTGAACAAGAGAGACTGAAACTTGTGTGTGTGTGTGTGTGTGTGTGTGTGTGTGTGTGTGTGTGTGTGTGTGTATTGATATATTTAACTAAGTGTCACTATACTTTTTCCACCTTGTTAGTGAATCTGGCAGGTGTTGGAGAAGTCGGTGGTGGCGGCTGACAAGAGTTAGAGTGTTGATATAATTAAAAACTAATTTTGAGGGTTATTACTTTTTCACCTGATTTCATTGAAAGTTGGCAGGTTGTTGCTTAGTGAGAGACAGGAAAATATATATATAGAGAGAGAGAGAGAAAAAGAGAGGGAGTGAAAGAGAGAGATGACAACAGAGAGCTAGAATCTCCATGTAATAATTAAAACCGTCTTTGAAGGCTACCCCTTTGAAGGGTTCTTTTCTCAACACCCAACCACTGCACAGCCCCCAAAATAACACATAACAAGTCTCTTCAACGTTGTAACGTTGATCATGTTCTCAGACCCTCCGGTCGTCATTTGAATCGTGTGTTTTGACAGTTTGTTTGTGAAGGAAATTAGCTCGCTGCTCCCTCGCAGGACGGCCACTGACTTATCTAATGCCTGCCTTTGAAGTCATGGAGGGAGGCGTTTGTTTGTGTGTCGGGTTGGGATGTGAGGTTTCACCACTGACAGCCCTCTGCGAGACAAAGGGTTTGGTCTGCCTGGTTCCTGCCAACGCTCCTTAATAGATTTATCAATTAGGCAAATTGAAATCATTAATTGTGAGCTGATTTGATGAGTTGGGATTGATGTCTTTCTCCACACGAGAAGATTGAAAGGCAAAGTGGAGAGAGATTGAGAGGCCGGGATGATACCGCGGGAAACGGAAAGTGAAGAGGAGTAAAGTGACAATTACTGCATATTACATGTTGCTGTACAACAAGTGCTCTTCAGAAAGAATAAATTGGGTCTGTCAAGAGCCACCAGTTTGAAACTTCCCTGCACCAGCTGGAATCCCTGAGCCTGTGTGTGTGTGTGACTGTATTTCTCAGCGATAAAGTGAACCTACTTGAGGTATCGAAGCAAACGGCAGCATGACAGGTCAGGGACATCACGGTAACAGCATATAATTAGAGTCTGAATGATACAGTGTACATGTGAAAATAACTGTGTAGGTGTCTGTATGTGTGTGTATGTGTGGTACAAATTACAGCTTTACTGCCAGAGAAATAAATCTTGCCTTACCCTCTGCAGGCCAACAGCTTCTTAGCTTTTTCAAAATGTAAAAGAGAAAAAGAAAAAAAAACATGAAGACAAATCCCGTTTAAATGCAACATAATTAAAAGTTGTAAAAGTTATACTAAACGGCCATGAGAAGAAAATGCAAATCGTGCTTTGGTCGGGCAGCTTGTGTAACTACTTTGTTTTTCCTCTCACTTTCTCTGTGTCTCTCACTTAATAAAAACACAGCGATACTCTCTTACTATGATGTAAGTGCACTTCATATAGGTCTAAGGGCACCGGTTGCCATGGAGACAGTGTTGTGGTGTTGTAGGATAGAGGATCTCGGCTGACAGATTTTTTAGATCTCTGCGAGAGGAAACTTCAGACTTGTTGAGGAAGTTGACTGCTGTCTCTGGGCAGACTCAGGCTGGTGTTTGGTGAAGAAATACAGAGAAGGGCTGGTTTCAGACCAGCATAATATGGACGAGTTCTGGCCCAATGCATCTTCTGTGCTCTACTTTGTTACTTCGACCTGTATGTATCCCATATATAATAGGAACAGGAAATGCATAGTTATAGTGCAAATTGTCAGTAATTCCTCATTCAAACCCCTATTTATGCCACCGGTAATTCTCTACAACAACAGTGAGTGTTGCCAGCTTACTGACTCATGTTTTTACCCTCTTCTTGTTTTCCTTTTTTAGAATCTCTAATGAATGAATGTTTCTCTGTTAAACTGAGCCCTCGCAGACTGGAATATAATCTCACATTTAAAATGGTCCCTAGCAAATGCACCATGTGCTCCTGTTTGAGTGTTGTTTGATCAAATCCACAGTTGTTCCTGGAAAATACCAAGTCTTAAACAGAACTACAATTTAACCTGATGGAGGTATTTTTATCTGAACCCAATTAAATAACATATTCAACTGACATTTCACTAAAAAAACACTAATCTGAAATTTTGTTGCTAGCTGAAAAACCGGAGGATCCCCAAAGTTAAAAAGATGAATCCTTTACAGACCAGTATTGACTGTAAAGGATCAAAATGGTATGCATGTTTAGGTCTGGATGCAAGTGCTGGATTTACCAACAGAGTGCGATCCCAAGAGCCATTGTGCCAGCATGACTCTTAAGCATTAAGAACCTCGAATCAAAACAAATGATTTGTCAGCCACACCTGCTACAGGCTAACATTCGGAACAAAGTAAGAACAAAGAATAGGATATTGTAACATGAGGATATGATGGGGCTTGAATTAGAAATGCCAAGTATTGCCTGGGTTTTCCACAGAATTAAATGTATATATGGCAGCAACAGTTCAGAGTGACAGTTACACAAACTAAAAGTAAGAGATAAGTTCTCGTGTGATTGAAAGAACTGCATTGCATGCCACAACCGCAGCTGAAAGTATGACGTTGGTCTGCTTGGATGATAAAATTGTTTTGGACAGATGGTTAGAGATCTTTCATGTTAGTGTTAAAAAAAAACTCTAGTCCAATCACTAGTAAAAACAGAAATGTCCCATCATGCACCCACTGAGTTCCTCACACATTGAGGAGAAGTAATGTGTTTTCAGTCAAGTTGGAGCCCATCAGCAGCTTGTAGGTGTAAAAGCCCAGTTCAAAGTTTACTGGGACCCAAAGGCAGATGATGAGGCAGAGGAGTTTAGAGACACTCACTGTCGGTGGAGGCAGGAAACAGTAACCAAACGAATCCAAAATGGAGTGACCAAAGTCGAAAGAAACAGCCCAAAAGTCCAGGGAGCAGTAGGAGAACATGTCGAGGAAACACATGAGCAACAAGTCGACAAGTGAGAGGTGGAAAGACAAAGGTGTAAAGAGAGTGAAGCCTGAGTGAGTAAAGAGACACAGGTGCAACAGAAAACTGGAGGGAAAACTGACAAAGACAGGAAGTCCCTTCACAACATTCAAGAAAAGTAGTTTAAAAATAAAACAGGAAGTCAACAGATCATGACAGTTGGGTTTTCCGCTGCAGAAAAGCCAGGCCGGTGTTTACTCTGGTCCCAACACCTCAATGCTTCTTGATGCACTAAATAGTCACTGTCATTGTCTCTTTATAAAAGTGGCTGTGGCCAATGGTTTCACAGTGATAGATGCACATGCAGAAACATGAACACATGTAAGGACCTGGGGCCTCAGACCTGGGGCGTAGGATTCAGACTGTAGCGTCCCCGCTTTAGAGACGACACAGGACTTCCTCTCCTTATTTGCAGCTTTATTCAAGAACGGGTTACTGTCTGGCCGTAAGCAACGCCAAAAGAACATGTAACACTCCTTATTTATCGCTCCGACACTCATCACATGTAACACTCGTCTCCTCACTCTCTACTTCCTCCTTCACCCATGACCCGCCAACAAACCCTCTCTGTGCCAGAAATAATACAAAATCGAATTCAAAGGTGGCAAAACAACAATTGCACAAATTCACACTGTCAGAATGTGAGGGAACTTGTCGTATCACCTATATGTATTTTAATCATCCAAAACTGCAGGATTATTAAATTCAGAGACACCTCAATCTATAACATTTTACAGAGTTATATTTTCAAATGATTAAAAGAGGCTCTACATAGAAAGGTCAATATTATACAGTGTTAATCATACCACACACATACGTGTCGGCTAATAAACCAGAGTGGTGAGGACTTGTGTTTGTACTGGGATGGTTCGGTTCCGTCGGGTCGATCTGTGTGATACTGGACTCAGTTCAGCACAAAGATCCAAGATCACAGATCTATAGAATCTATATCAGGTGATTAGTCATCATCATGGGACAAAAGATCTTTGTGTTCGCTGAACCCTCGTTTCCTCCTCATCCTTCCATTCGTGCACTCCTCTATCAGGGCCAGTGCATCCATCACGCAGCATCACGCACGAGTGTCACCACAGTATTTATATAATTAGAGCAATCGGACCGATTACTTCACACATCAGTGGATCCTCACCTCCACTCTGGGATATTATTTGAAAATAGAAGTTTGAATAGTTTTTCTATATTTTTTGTGAGCGATCTCCAGTGCGCTCTGTGCGCCTGATGGCCCAGTCACGCTCACTGCAGTGATTCACACTCGTACTTGATGATACGCGCACAGTGTTAGAAGATATTATTAAAAACTATTAACGACTCGGCTCTGTAACTCCGCTGTTTAATGGAATCTGAACGTAATTTGTAAGTTGTTGTAATGTATATCTTCTCAACTGAAGGTTCTTATGGAACAGTTATATCACACGAGCACAACTAACGCTGTTGGATTTAATGTTAATGACGAAGTGCATCGTCATTTTCCCATCTGTTCGTACGCATGGGTCAGAGTTAGCGTACAAGTGCGCACATTCTCCCGTTTGTTTTTATAAGTGACAACGTTTGCGTGAGAAGTGGCGTACGCACGTTTCAGGCCCTGTTTTGTGAGTACGCAACGGTTGTAAATGAGGCCACATATACCAAAACCAACACCACAGAAGACTGAAGTACAGCACATAAAGGGAGTTTGACTTCGCAATTATAACTTAAAGATAAAATTCTTTAGACAGAGTGAAAGGGTTCGGGAGAAACACAGAGGAGGTTGGAATGTATTGAAGGTTGAATGAGCACATAGTAGGTTTAAGTATTTTTGACGAAAAGAAAAATACTAAATATCTCCAACATACAAGATATAAAAAAAATGTATTCCTTGAAATACACTTAGAGGCAGATATTGACAAAGACATTGCAGATTATACATAGGAGGTTAAAGATCAAATAAAAAAAAGGTTAATATTGCCTGATAAAAGTTAAACATGAGTTGTACTCAGAACTTTTTCAGAAGCAGTTTGTTTTGGTAAGTTTCAATGCAAAGAGGAGATGTTTTGTAAAGAAAGATAACAGCTTTCACAAAGTAGATAACATTACATCTCTTCCTACACACACACACACACACACACACACAGACACACACACACACGTAATGTGCACTTGCAGATTCTTTCTTACTGTTTGTGATTATCTGTTTTTCATCAGAAAATAGATCAGAGGTGAAATCTCTCCTCAAAATGAGTTCCCCTGCAGAGGAGCTAATATCATATGTGCTGTTTGGTCCTTCTGAATCTTACACCTCAGATGCTGTCACATCACAGTATCACCCAGTATTATCAGTAGACCTTATCTAAACTTCATTTTATTCATGCTTTTTCTTTGCTCCCTCGACAGACTTTCTCTGTATCTCGCTCGTTCTCTCTCTTAGATAATGCGGCTGTAATTGCTGTAAATCTCTGTGATTATGTTTTCGGGGCAGATCCAGGCTTATCTCTGGGCAGGATCTGGTGGGAACAGTCATGGCGACGCCGCCGCCGCCGTCGCCAGCGGTGGGTATAGATTTGGGGGCAGAATGGAGGCAGCATTTTGCTGAATTATCTCCCCTGCAATGAGTTTCTTGAAGTGTCTTTTCTCATCAGAGGAGCGATTACTGCAGGAAGTGGTAGAGGGTGTTCGCAGGCCCTCGAAGATGTTGCAAAGATTGAGTCAAATGAAAACAAATGAGTTTTCACACACGTGGGGGGATTAATGTCATACATGATGCATGACGATGGTGAGTTTGTGCCAAGCCTCACGCTGGAAACAGATACAGATCTTCATTTGTTAAAGGCTAATGAAGAATTTAATGTGAAGGGTTCAATAATATTGAAAAATTATTTTTGGATTTTGAATTTATTTCCTTGACTTGACTTGAGCTTTATTCATAAAACACAAACAGCGCAAAACAAAACAACTAACCCCTCTTGTGTGCAGGATAATCATCAGGCATCATCAGAGAAATAAAAGAAACACTGAGAAATCATTTTACATTTTAACAAGATATTTCATATATTATTTATTTTGAGGACGATATTGTTTCAGTTGTTTTCAATACATTCCCATTTGTCGTTTTCTGTCTCCTCCTGTCTTAAAACAACATGCAGGGTGATTTTCAGAAAACTTCCTCAAAGTGTACTTGGAAATATTTGCTCGAAAGAGATGAGACACAGATATTCAGCCATGATCATGTTCTTAGAATCCTCCGACTTCTTCCTTATCACACACACCAGCTTACACAACCAATTCAAAAACAACATGACCATACACACACACACTCAAACACATGTACACACACAAACACAGATCCTGATGCAACAAAACAGCAATAACTGAAGCCCAGCTCTGATGATAATTACTGTGGCTGTGGTGCGGACGCCTGGAGAAAGTGTTTGTGGACTGCAGATGAGAGGAGAGGTTGGTCCGCAGCAAGGTGGCATCATCCCCCGAACAGACGAGCAGCATGAAAGTTTCTTCAAAGTTTTGCTGTGGAGCAGAGGTCGGACGAGGCCGGTGCACAGCAGACGAGTGAGAGGAATCAGACGGCAGGTTTCAGCGCGGCCGCCGAGAGTCAACACCCACACACACACACAGTGGCTTGTGACTTTATTTAGACCTAATCATCATATATCGAGTTAGAGAAGCTGAATGGAAACGGAGCAGTTGAACAAAACTGCAGAAGAAATCTCCCGACAATGAAAGAAAGAAAGAAAGAAATGTTGTGCAAAGGTCCGGATGAGTGACTACAACTCAGGTGGTGAATGGCAGAACTCAAGTAAGTGATGCTTTGTGGCGCTTGTCAAGGTTGCAAAATGCCGAGTGCACACACACACACACACACACACCGGTATACACTGCTTAGGGCTACAATAAAGAGGTGGAGAATAGATGCTGTGACAGAGCCTCTGCAGGAGGAACTGTCAAAGGTAAAAACTGACATGAGAGAGTATATTAAACCGAACTAATAATAGTAACTTTATTTATAAAGCACCTTTCAATAAAACCGAATCAAAATGTCAATTTTAAACATAACAAGTAAGACAAGATCTTTTAAAATCAATGGCAAATACCAACAGTTAAAAATAAGCCGTACGATAAAAGTGAGTCTTAACAAGAGATTTAAAGAGGATACTGAGATCTCCAGGGAAGTTCTGTAAGTCTGCAGAAGACAGGAGAGAGAACTGCTCTTCTTTACCCGTCTCAGTTGGACAAAGCAGGACGGCACCACTTTGGTCAGCTGAGCATCAAAAGACAAACATAACACCTAGATTTCAGGCCTCCTTCTGGAAATCTGGAAAGTTTTTTGTTGTTTGCGGTGCCCTGCAGTCACGTCTGAAGTTCACTCTACAGAACTTGAGGACTTTTGCAGAACTTTAAACCTCTTTTCACGACAAGAGGCTAACATGGTTTTTATTCAATCTGTCAAATGTCCTTTTTGTTTCATGTCAGGGCTGAACATCAGTTTTTTTTTTTGTATTCATGCCTTGTGCCTCATATCTTATTGAGATGTTTTGCACTTTGTTGATTCATATAGTTCTCATGGTGTTTGGAGTTAGGTGTCATGCCATTATAGCACAAAGGCTTTAAGCAAAATGTACCAGAGAGACGAGACATTCCCGAGACATCCGTCGGTTTTTAAAGAACCGACCTGCATCTGTCTTGTTGCTACGCCTGCAATTCTTAGATTTTTTTTAATTAAAGAACAGGAATTAACACCAGACCAATATGTAAATACATGTATATTTTAAAAGTTTTCTTTGGTTGTTCAGAAAACCAATTTATCCCGAGGATATGTTATTGCCTTTCAATCACACAGCACATTTCCATAAAATTGATGCACCATCTTTAGCAGCGGCGGCAGACGCCAATCCCAGCATGCACTGGGCCGAATGCACACTGAGTGGGCTGCGAGAACATCACAGTGAATGAGGCAAGCAATCATGCTTACTCACACCTACTGACAAACCCACCTGCTGACATGCTGTTTCATCATTTAAATCCTGCAACCTGCTCCAACAATCATTCCTTCTCACTTATTTCATTAATATTCTTATATTGTAGCAGTAGCAATGTGGTTAACCCACTATCAGGTCCTGGAAACCTTTGGTCCCTAATGCAATGAGAATTATATACAGGGTTGATTTTGAACTGATGTTGCCGTCCACACGTCTGCTACGGACGATGACACTTTTGTTTGGCGTCTCCAGTTGTAAAACATGGAGCGCATACCGGCCCCTTATGAAACCACATTCAAATTCACGAGATCCAGATTTTTATTTGGATCTGCGCAAAAATATAACACACTCATGGATATCAGTCCCTTAAACATGTCTGAGTTCTTTCAGAGCACCCCTCCTTTCATGGAAATCTGTTGAGTAGTTTCTGCGTAAGCCTGATAACTATCAAACAAATGAACACAGATGTAAACATGATCTCCATGGTGGAGGTGGTTTGCATCCGCTCTCCCTGTGATAGGATTTGTAATATTTAAGAGAGAACTACACCTCCACACCTGAGATTAGTCTGTTTTGGGTTTATGTTATTTGACTTGTTTTACAGTTTATTTATAATCTATGTTTATTGAGAAGCTAAATCATTGGATTTCTCTGGGGGTCAAACTGACGTGCACCATCAGCATTTTTGTTTCAGGAGGAAAAGATTTCAAGGGTCAAACTCAACATGATTTTTTACTCCTGGCCAGTGAGAGATAACTACCAGGTTTGTTTGATTGCACAGGTTCAACCCTCTGTCACACCCACTTCACTTTCTACAATACTTGCCTTTGTGCAACTTCTCAATAACCTAACGATATACGAGCCACTTAGTTTTCCTTTTAAATTTATATTAATTACATAATTAAGCCGCATTCATGTTAGAATTTATATCTTAATTCACAGATTAGTGGGGGAATATATTTGACATCTGAGTACAATCACATTATGCATATTACATAACCAGCAAACAATGATTTTCTCGGACTGTTAATGTGGATGTGATTATTCCTATAACTACATCCTATGGGGTCCAGCTTCAGTTTCTCAGATCACACGGGACAAAGTTTGACTGAACATGTTTAAATTCAGGAAACCATTTGTACATTAGCGGTGAAAAGACTTTAATTCAGATCTTCAGTAATACAAGATAATTGTAAAGGATTTATGGCTAATTTTAGCAATTGTTCTATATGTAATTATATATCGTTTGCTCTACAACTGCCCTCTGTCTAATACCCACATTGATTTCGCTCCATTGGCCAATATTAACACCCCCCATGAAGGTGACATTTGCTCTGCTTAGTTCCTCCACAACGTAAAGGCCAACAGTTGAGAATTCAGAAAGAGAAACTCTGTTCCCAGTGCCGACGACCAGCATCGTTCCACTGTTACATTTAAACATCTCTCAGCACAAACCACACACAAATAATCTTATCTCCACGAAACCCTGGTTATTACTGTGCTTATTCCACACGTTCTATGTAAGTTATGTACTGCACATACTGACTATACAGCAAAAGAAGGAAAAGGAAGAAAATCTGAAAGTGAGATGCAGCATCAACACACTGACTTATTGAGAGCTTCCTCAGTCCTCCAGTATTTGTGTGTGTTGGTTAGATCATCTTGCACATACACAGAAAGCACCTTTTCCAACAATGTCAGACAAAAATAGAAAAGAATGGGGAAGTCTGAGAGGGAATATTTTTATTACATTTGTCCAAATGTGAAGCACCATTCCCGTGTCTGCCCACGCACACACACGCACACACACACACGCACGCACACACACAAGGTTACATAAATGGTTTCAACGCTCCGGCCCACTCAATGTGTCAGTGGGCAGCCCACAGGTGAAATAATTAGAAATGTATATATTCTCTAAATGACCTCTGCTTCTCACACTCAGCAAGAAAACTTAAACTACTTGCAACCAGGCAACTGTTATTAATATCCTTGTTTTGCACCAGTGATTTGTGTTTTATTCATTATGCAGTATATCCAGCTAAGAGGCTATAGACGTTTTCCAGCACGAGGTTACAGGGATGGAGACACACAAAAACAAGGAAATCAATTGCAAGCAGAGGTTTAAACCTGCAGTCGAAGTAAAATCTGTCTCGGGGCCCAAAGAGCCACAGTTTTGGACTCATGTAGCTCCGTGTATGTGTGGAAAATCGTTTCTGAGCGCAAACCTCCGACAGGTCTAACACCTACTTCTCCGTGTTAAATAAAAATAAATCCCGGTTTGTTTTCCCTGGAGCTGCTTTGAGATGTACTGGGTTGTTCCTCGGGCCCTTCCTCTCCGTGGTGGAGGTAATGACTGGATTTATGTCGTTGTCCAATTCATATTTTAGCAATAGAGTAATAAAGGAAACTCGGCGAAAGTTCAATCAGGAACCTTCTCTGTGTCTCATTCATTCACGACTCTTTAACTTTCTCCGCCTCTTCTTACCAGCCAATCATCTCGAGAACCCAGGGTGGGGGTTTCTTATTCTATGCAACCACGCCCACTTTCAACCTCGATGACATCCCAAGGAGTCAAAGCCCCAAATTCTCTTATTTATATCCACCATCAGTGTCTTTTCATGATTACTTAATCATCAGCGACAGGGTTACAGTTAAAACATTATCACATTAAGTAAGTTTACCAACTCATCATAACACTTTACCTTCTCCTGCTGACAAAATGTCGTACTCACTGTTTCTTCCCATCCTTAAACATCCACCTCACCATGTGGCTTCAGTTCTCTCCCTCTCATTTCACCAGTTTTCATAAATATGATCCAGAACGTGGATTAAAAACAGCATCACACTGCATCTACCCACACACAATATTCAACCATAAAGAAAGGACAAATTATTTTCCAGTGTCAGTGGGAATAATTTATTTTGTATTCAGTTTGCAAAGTCGATGATAGCAGTCGATTTAAAAAAAACAACAAAACAACAACAACTCTAGACTCAATTAGAACACTGCCTCCTCTTCTTCAAGTATCTTCTCGGCTCCTCTTCTGCTGACATTCTGCCTCTTCATCACCCTCTGACCTCCTCTTCTGTCGTTTCCTCACTTAATAAGGAAGCTGGGAGACAGTGGGCCATTAAAAGGTAGAACGTAGAAGGATAAAAGAGAAAGAAAGGAGAGAAGAGGAGGAGGAGAGGAAGGAACAGATATAAATAGGGTGTTTTTTGGGGGGGGGGTTTGGATTTTGTTGCACAATAACACAACACATCTTAAGCAATAAAATAAATAAATAAAAAGAGCTGCTAAACATATTCTTGCTGAAGATGCCTCTGCTCTCAGGAAAGGAAACATATATATATGGATGTACATGTGTATCTATATAGGACTTGCCTGAGAAGGTTAGGCTGCCTGTGTCGGAGTCATTGTTTAAGTTGCTCAAAACTTACTACTACTGGAAAATGATTCTTAAATTATATCTGAGATGTCTCTATATTTAAATTTCATTAACAGTTTTTCAAACGTGTAATCTCACTTATGGTAAAGCACATTATAATAATATAAATAGTTATTATGAATATTAATGCTTATTATTGCTTATTACTTACTAATAAATAGGAAGTCGTAGTCAAATGTAAATAACATCAATTTAAAAATGGATATTCTGGCAAGTATTTAGCAATTTAATTTCTAAATTGTTACACACTAAACACACATGAACTTTAACTTAATACGTGACTGCAGAGATGGTACTGACAACAAAATGTATTTCTTTATATATATTTTAAAGGTTTATGTCTCATATAAAACGATAAGTATGTTGAGTATATGCTGCACTTGTTTGTAGGATTTAAAAATGTATCATAAATTTCGACGCTTCAAAAATCTGATTTCAGTTGAATTTTGGTGTAAAATGTTCTTTATTGCATTGTTAAACTGAGGAATAGAGTCAATTCTGACCTCAAACACAGGCCCTCAAGGTAACAATTTCCTTTTTGTAGAACTGGGTATTTTCAGATAGTTTCTTTCTTAAGTCCATCACGAGTTTCCTGGATCCAACTCAACAATTTTGTTGAGAATGTAGTGAGCACAGAAATAGTTCAGTTTACTCTTTACTTTAAGTAAAAACTTTCAGATAATTTACAGCTAGTGAAACCTGGAGATTCTTTCTGTGCACAGCAGATCAACTGAATATGCAGAAAATCATGGTCCTTCTTTTTATTAGAAAACTATTTGGCTACTACAAACATTTCAAATAAAGTGTTTAAATAAACAACAGCTAGAATTTCCATCAATTTGAGTCTTTGCTTAAGGTCACAACTATAAATGATCTGCCCTGTTGCAGCGGAGGAGAGTGCATGCAGCTTGGTGTGTGTGCTATTGTTGAGCCGTTATATCCTACAGGTGCTCCAGAGCTGGTGGACCCACACTCTGGAGAGTTGCAGGGTATTTATGGTATGTAGTCGCGACCTTTAGCTCAAATCTGGCTCATTAAGCTACAGGGTTTGACTGGGTTTTATTGTCAAAGCACGTCTAACTACTGTATATGACGACCTACAGAAAACATCCATGATTTTAAAATATATTGAGTGTACAGCAAAAGCTCAAGGAAACGTGGTGAATCTTAAAAGTCAGGCTGCAAATCTCTGTGGAAGTTTTAGCCGTAAAGCCCCTTTTCAAATTTGTCAAAAAACCCACTGACATCTGGCTTTAGTCGGCAATGAGAGTGGATGCAATCGGCAAAATGACTCTGCAGTAGACACAGGATTTTAATTGGCATCGGCACAGATGGAAACATGACACCCGGTTAAACGTGCTAATTTCTTCCTCGTCTTTATTTTGGCAGTCTAGACACTGATGCTGCGCCTTTACTGATCAACGTTATGACGTGCATTGAACTGCCGGGCATTGGTGCATAACTAACCATGAAGCTGTGTTACATTCTGTTTTTTTACATCTTGGAAACGACGTGCAACAGCTTTAATTTTTCATGTCTTGCAAAATGCAGCACTGGCAAGACAGCGAGGTGAGAGAGCTTCTCTGTGACAGGTGTGAGTATGTGTGTGTGTGAGAGAACTTAAACATAACTTACCCAGGGTAAAAACAGAAAGGAAAACTCTCTGACTGGTAATTGGAAAAGAATCAATCGCCGTTTTTTTTGCAGGTTTATCAGCGTTTGAGAAACCTGCGTATATCTGCTAACTTTGGTGTAAAGAGGTATAACAAAAGAACTAGTCGAGGAGGAACTTGGAAGTTTCAAAGTTCTCAGTCGAAGAAATGTCTTAAAATCAAATAATGGAAACTGATGGATCCTGTTTTGGCACCATGTTTGTAATAAGTTTGAATTCTTTTTTAAGAATCACTGTATTCTTGTATATTGTGTTTAAGTAACTGTCGAGGAAGCTGGTGGAACTTGTGTGGGCATCTGTACAGTGCTAATCGTTGCTATAGTTACCTGTAAGGGTATCCATGGTACTTGGACCTGAAAATGGAGAGCAGGAAGCTGAAGAAAAACACCACCAGGCCAAGGCCAACCAGGCAGATGACTGCAAAGGCACGCACACACACACACACACACACACACAAGAAACAGTTTCTGGTTAGAATGACAGTATCAGAATGGACCATCAAGTTAAAAAACAGACAATACATGAAACTTCACCATGATCTATAAGTTTCTACAATGCCCCGCAATGTTTTTGAATTTACATATTTTGTCTTACTTTCTGCAGGTCCTGCAGACGTCCTGATATATGTATAATAATTATAAGACAATGGCCTGTGAGAATATTTGATTCCAGGCTAAAGGCATCAATTTAAATAATTTCACGCACATTATAACCGCTGATGCAACTCGCTGTTTGATCTCTGTTAAAAACTGAATGTGCTTGCAGGGTGTACACACAGTATATACCGAAAACATCCTCTTCTCTCCCTGTCGGTGGCTCCACCACAAGTTTGCACTTACGCAGGCCCCCATACTAACTTGTGGAAGATAACATAGAAAGACAGTACCTGGTGCGTATTCTTGTGCCAAAACCCTTTAACATTTATGTTTATTTTGAGAATCCCTCCACATACTGTATAAGCCTCGTTCTCTTTATCAAACTTGCGGTGTTGCAGAAACTTGTGTTTGCAGCTGTTATCATTTAATTTCCTCCGTGGCTATTCTAAAGTCAAGTATACATAAGCATGAGCGTGATCTTTAGTCCGCATGTGTTTGTATGTGTGGGCGTGTGAGTGTATGCACACACCCCTTATGTAGCAGCTAATCCTCGAGAAGCACCGTGTTAAATTAAACTGTCACCACCGTCTGATATTGTTAATCAGGGATTAGGATGAGGACCTCTCCTGGAGACTAAACAGTGAGATATGTGCTTGTTCTCAGAGTGTGCACGGATGTATGTGTGTGTGTGTCTATACATGTGTGAAAAAGAGAGGGAGGTAGAGAGAGGAGAGGAGACGTCAGAAAAGTCAAATGATTTGGCTGCGAAAATGTAAAACCGATTCTCAGTGTCAATTTGTGTGTATGTGCTGTCAGTCATCTTTAGGACTTCACCCTGTGTGTGTGTGTGTGTGTGTGTGTGTGTGTGCCGTCATTCATCTTTAAGACTTCACCCTGTGTGTGTGTGTGTATGTGCCGTCATTCATCTTCAGGATTTCACCCTTTGTGTGTCTGTGTTGTGTCATCTGTAATGCATGCACTCTACGTTTAAGACTGTTTGCTGCCATCGCTCACTGTCACCTCCATAACTGCCCCCTTCCCATGCATATCTTCCATTTACAATTCAATTCTTACACACACACACACACACACACACACACACACACACACACACACACACACACACACACACCTCAGTAGGGAGTGTGTCTTTTGCTGTATTAGAGCTGTGGATCTGTGACAGCGATTGATATGACAGTCAGGCCCTAATCCATCTACCACAGGCACACACACTTAAATAGGCAAACACACAGGAGACCACCACTTGGTAATCAGTGTCTGTGTGTGTTTTATCTTCTACTTCTGTTCTTGTCAACTGAAAAACACTCATAATATATTATTTTTAGGGGGTGATAAGAGAGACCTGAGGATAAATAAAGCTTATGAAAATAACTAATTCAATAGAATAAGTGCTGTGATACAAATGTGTGTGTGTGTGTGTGTGTGAATGAGTGACACTGACTGAGTGACTTGATTGAGACCAATGCATATTTGAGTGTGTCCTCAGGGAGAGCCTGTGTGTCCCCAGTGTTGCCACATCTCCATCTACGTATGTGCTTGTGTGTGCGTGTGCGTGTGTGTGTCAGACAAAACGTCTGTGTATCTTCATTAAGCATAGTGGGATGTATTTCCCATAGCTCATCAATTATGCCCGAGAGACGCACACATACACACACACTAAGCATGCTAATATGCTAAGAGATTTATGACCTTGGCGAAATGACAAGTTGTTTAAGCTGAATGATTTCCCTCAATGACAAAGGTGGTAATTCCTCTTTTGACTGCATGACTTGGCTCAATTCAAATCACGATATATTGGCATGGAGAAAAAAATGAATTTACATTTCCATAAGCAGCAGGAAGCCAATAAACACATTAAGTCAAACCTATTGTATCTCATTGGGAGACACGTGTGAATAGATAATTGATGCTAAATGGTTATTAACAATTAATTCTCTGATTAGTAACTGGCTTAAGTAGCTCAACCTCTGGATGCAGTCGCCCACAATGCATTGTTTCTTCACCCAATCACAAATGTCGATGTGGATAAATTGTGGGTAAATTCCACTTTCCCAGTTCTTTGCCATTTTAACAGTTAACTTTATAGCATCACACATAATGCATCACCAGCTAGAAGGCCGCTCTGAGAGTGCAAACCTCCAACAAGGCTACCGCCGTGTTGGAGCTGTGTTATAGAAAGTGAAAAGAAAATCCTGGATCAGCCTGTTCATCAGGACCCGCTCGAAAAACAAACAAACACAAACACGCAGCAATGAAGACATAACCTTGTTGGCGAAGGCAAATATAAGCCTATTCAAAACCTCAATAACAGAGCAAAGGCAGAAATATCATTCATCTCCTCACTTTATCTTTCTCTGGGAGCAAGTTCTTAACATGAAAGTAGACCTGCTTTGGTTGGGTATTTGTGTGGGCATGTTTGTAGATTGTGTGCATTTGTCACCAGACTTTTGTTGTTTATAAAATATCTGAAGGATTTTGAAGTGAATCATGAACATATGCAATTCAGTTTCTTTTAGTTTGTATTTTAATTTAATTTATTTTTATTTATCATTTCACATACAAACACTGTTTAAAATATCAATGTCACACATTGTCGAAACATTTCTGAATTGACACACAAGGAACGGGGGTGTTGATTTTGTTTGTGCTTTTGTTTCAGTGGTAGAATAGTTATTAAGGTTTTGTTTACACTTTGGTTTTCGGAAGTTCTATTTATTTCTGCCCTGTCCCCCTCCTTTATTTCAGTCACTCATTTATACCTCCTTTATTAAATACTTTTTATTTTTAAACATCAAAATCTGGTTTTACATTGCTAACCCTAACCTAAAGTCAATGCAAAGTCGCAAATACACACGAAATTCACGTCATGCTCTTCGCCCGCTCGAGTTGAAATATTTTGCAGCAAAAACTTTGCATGACACGATGCGGTGAAAACCAATCAGTGTTGATGATGAAACTGGACAGAGACTGGCACCAACCCAAGCTAGCAGGTTGTCAAACTGGCCCCTGGTCAGCCTCAGGTTGCCCTGGAAACAACAGCCATTCAAATGAAGAAGACGCCGAAAATCTGACAAGCTGTGTGCACCTCCGGACGGTCTCACTTCAACCAGGCCCCCTCTCATCTTTACCGTAAGAGAATGGGTGGGTCCTGTCGATTCACGTTTTTGCTCTGCAGGATTACGATGTTAACACTTTTACACCAATGGGTCTTCAAGAGTCTGCATTATAACAATATAAGAAACAACAAAAAATAAAACACAAGTAAACAAGTATTTAGTGTCGCATCATATTGCCAGTTAGATTTCAATTACACCCTAATGAGTTTCCATCGTCTTGAGATGAGAACAGATGAGGTACCTCTACACTGCCTGCTGGCATCACACAATACAGAGATTAGTACTTTTTTGGGTTGTGGTCGTATTTTAAAGTTTTCTTTAAATGACTCATCTCACAGTTTCCTGACTTTTCAATTACTCTTCCCCCTTCTCTTCTCCTCCCTCCTTGAAGTTTTACTCCCCTTTACTTTTCATCCCGCTTCACTTTCGCCTTCCCTCTGACTTATCTCATCCCGCCCACCGCACACCCGCGCACAGATATTGCATATGTAGTGATCTTGTAACTCAATTTACTCGTTCAGTGACTCCCTTGCTGAGGAACAGTGCATGCGCTGGGATTTCTGGGGCAGATGGCCATGAAAGCAGCAGATAACTTCCTGTAGCTGCACACATCAGTGTATGGAAGCTATATGCCAGGGATTTAACACCCACATCCAGTGATTACACTCCGATTCAAGCTTAATCCTCTCTCTATTACCGACAGACAACTATTCTTTACAGTGCCCTTGTTTAATTTGTGTGTCCATGTGCAATTTGTGTGTCCATGTCCATGAGTGTGTGACAATGTTGTGTTTCACGTGGCAGGTTTCTGTCAGCATTAGTTTATCATCTGCATGACCATCTTCAGTGTTTTGACATAAGCAGATGGTTATTATAGAAAGGGGGAGGTTGAGTTAAAGCCATGAAGCAAACATGTTTTTGCACCAAACAAGAGGACAGAGAAAGAGAGTGTGATGGAGAAAGAAAGGATGAAGGTGAGCAAAAAGAGAGAGAGAGAGAGAGAGAGAGAGAGACCTGTTGGAATTGATGCAGCACAGGGAGAATTGATAAATGAGTCCTCAGCAGTGTACATGTGGCATGTCCACATTACACAGGTAATAATTATGTAAACACACACACACAATTAACATAAGTGTGTGTGTGTTATTTTTTTAAGTGTGATATTGAAAACGAGTCCTGAGCTGGTTATAAAATCGTTATCATTTTAATTGCCAAGCTCTCAAAGGAACAGTAGAACGAAAAGTTGATAATATCATCTTTAGATTTTTTTCCTTCTGCCCGTGTGCGTACCTGTGCGTATGCATGAGTGTTTGGCCCCAGAGGCAATCAAACGGTTTCTTGAGTTGCTTTTTCATCACACTGACTCTAATGAAATCCACTTGTGTGATACTGCATCTATAGTGTTTGAGGTAATTACCAATACAGGGCATCTAATATCTACCTTCCCTCTGATAATCTAGAGATAATGGGAAAACTCCTGGAGAGCAAATCTGCCGAGGCCAACGACCTATCTTGCCATCTTAAAGAAAGAGAAAAAAACATTCCTAAATTATCCATTTATCTCAGCCCCCCCCCACAAAATGTCATGGCAATCAGTTCAGTAGTGTTTGAGTATCTCTGCTGACAAACGGCTGAATGAAAACTGAACAGAGATACAGTAATTGGTCACGTGACCATCGTCATCTAAACTGATGAGCTGGACTACAGCCTCAACACCTCCAGGCAAGAGTCTACAGGAGGTGTCAGGGACCAGCTGCCCTTTGGTCATAACATCTGTTTTTTTTTTTTACATCCTTGAACATATTTGTGTGATTTTTTGTTTTTTTTAAAACAACTCTGTCATCTTCTCTGCAGCGTTTTTAGCACCGGAGAGGATGACGGAAATGTCACAGAAACTCCACATGACAGCTCTGACATCAATTAATTATCCCCCTTTGTGACCTCTCTATTTGACATTTTATGCCACTTGCTGAGACTTGATATGGAAAGTTGCCCGACTGTTTTGAGCAGGGAGATACACAAAGATACATGTTATCTTAAAACCACAAAAACACCAAGAGCCACCATTTGGGAAATGCCCAGACATTTTGCAAAATTAAGTAACTCTGCTGTTGGATTATCTGGTCTTAATGTTTAAGAATCTTAGTAACAATTTAATGTTGCACTAATAACAAAATCAATCATTGTTTATTCAGCTACATGTTTTAAAAGTAGTATAAGGTTGTAGCATTTAAAAATAAGTAAAGAAAAGCTATGTGCAAACACCATGGAAACCCTGGTTACTAAACAGCTATAGCAAAAACCTCTGAACAGCATCCAGGATTCAGAGGCCTCATTACAGTTGATTACTGCATAAAGACCCTGCATCTTTACCCCCCTGCAAAATGGAAAATTGGTTGCTCTGTGCATGTGTTGATTCAGAGACATCTGTCATCTGAGATTTACCTTCAGTGCAATCAGCGAAGTGCACCCCTTTGACTTACTCTTCCTGCGATTGATTGTGCATTGTTTCACTTTGACCCAGGTTTACACGAGACTCGGTTGGCATCTACCATCCTCCGCCTCTCAGGGGCTGGTGCATATTTACAAAGCTATATTTGTTCACAAGAGAACATCTGATCAACCTCTGTTCCATAGATCTCAGTAAAACAAACATATGGCGAGTAGAAAGAAGTAAATGGAGCAAAGTAATTCTTCTTAGGAAGACAAAGAGCAGAAATGATAAATGAGCAGAATGTTTAATTATTTAATGACTAAGAAAAAGTAGGTGAGGAGACATGCGTCCATGAATAATATGTTAATAGAGGTGCTGCTGCTCAATAGGGATTTTACGTGTTTGATGCAACATTTATAAATATGTATTTAGCTGCAGGTAATGTGGGAATCAAGGGAAATTACAGTCATATCTTCCACCTGCTTCAGTGTGTGTGTCTGTAGCACTAAGAACAGTTGATCTGTACTGTGGTGGTCCACTGTGAGTATTATTTGAGTTATGATGTATTGTATATATTATATTATTGTATTGTTTGAGTTATAGATGTTAGTTATTATTTGTATTTTGTATTCATTTATTAAACCAAACATTTGGTAATGGTGCTGCTTGGTAAATGTTTCAGAATGTGTCTTTTTGTCCTTTTCTGATTTTCTCAGCTTGCTGGTCATCTTTGAACTGTGGAAGGTCTTTAACTAGTTGCTGCTGTTCATAAATAAGATGTTAATTTAAAGCAGATTGTGAGGGAAAACGATGTAGTTTCTATTTTTTGCCTTTAGCGTTGCGTTATTTTGGCCATTTATTGAGCACACATAAACAAAAGCACAAACCCAACTGGATTCCAACAGTAATTTCTGCGCACATGACATTTGTGGCTCCTTTAATGTGAAGGAAAAAGTAGGAGACCAATCAGGAAGAAAACAAGATATTTTTGTTAAGGTCAAATTGGCTGCCTTTGCTCGAAAGTCATTTCCTTGTTAGGCCAAAATTAGGTCAATTTTGAAAAGTCACATAATGTGTGTGCGTGTTAGCACATCATGTTTTACCAATATCAGACTGAATAATTCTTTAACCCACAAACTTTTCTGTGGTTGTTTTATGAACATATCATTTCCAAATAGTCTTATAAATCCATATGAACAGAAATATAAAAATATAAATGAACTCAGTTTGCTCTAGATTTGGATTGTAGGAATCAAACACCCTCATTAAAACCACCATGCGGTAAATGGTCTGTATTTATATAGTGTGCAGTACAATAAGAGAGTGGTAAGTGTGTTTCCCCTCAAAACTGCTGGTCCCAAGACCTGGTCAAGAGTTAAAAGGAGTTTCTTTAGGTAAACATAAACTTTTGATTGATTGAAAATGTTGCCGCAATTACAAGACGGAAAATGGTCTCACATGGTTTTGAAAAGAAAAAAAAAATCAACATTCTGTTCTTCCAAAAGCAGTTTTAGATACTTTGGGACAAATTGTGGCCAACTGTATGTGAAACAAACAAAATATTTGATTTGAAAACCTTCCAGATAGTGTTTGTCCAGATTTCTGTTAGGACACATTTATTTGAGTGTTATGCAGTAAACTAAATAGTGGTACTGAGGAGTTGTAGTCACTCTTCTCTCACACCCTGAACTGTATAGTCCCTCTAAAACTTAAAAGACCTCGGGATAACACTGGTGGTACATTCAGCCCATGGCTTAATGTTTCCGTCTAGGATCTGAGGCAAGCTTGTAGGAGCTGAACACAAATCGCTGAAGGAAAAAACTTCCTCTCACATAGTTTGTTTAAAGCTTCACCAAAGCTCTGTAGTCAGCCAGGGCTTAATATTATTCAGAAATTACTATTAAATATACTCTTGCATGGACCTAAAATATCATTCATTGTTTTATTTATTTCGCTTTACTTTTACATTTTTAATCTATTCAGTTTCTCTTATATCAGATTTCTCTTGAATTGATTTTATATTCCTCCTTTATTTATCTAAACACACAAAAATATATTTGTTACTTACTTCTTCTCTTGCCGACGTCTCCCTTGGAGGTGGCCGCCTCATTCAGCAGCACCATCCCCATGGTGATTGCAGCATCTGGGACAAGGTTGTCAAGGAAACAACACACTAGCGTACAGGAGTGGGGGGGGGTGGGGGAAGCATGACGCACACACTGCCCTGGGAAGCAGTGCTATACACACAGTTACAAAATACACACATATACTGTACATACATGTGCACAGAAGTACTTAAGCAGATTAGAAAGTACAGCACATGCAATGCTATAGCTTAAGGTATATGGTGTGAACATAAGAACGTGAACACTTGCACTGTATATTGAAATCCAGTTAGACAGCCTAAGACTGAACACAGACTAATTTAAAGGTCATAACCCCCATGTTTGTTTACACTTGGTCAAAGAGGAGTTAATCAAACTGATAATTTAAGAGTGTATTGCATTGCAGTGTATGGGTAGCATTACACACAGCCATTCACGTTAAACAACCTTGCTTTTCAACACAAAATAAAAATATGCATACATACACACACTCTCAGAGATGCTATGGACTGAAAGGAAGACATTTATTTATTTCTGTTTATTTTCTGTTGCCAGCACCACTCAACAGGCCAAGAACATCTGAAGAAACTGTTCTATGATTTACCCGTTGTACATTGGAAACCTATAGACTTATTATTATATTTTATTTCAATATGTTTTATGTACTAGCAACAACTTAACACTTAGCTTACATGAGTGTGTCCCTTCCTGATTGTGGCACAAACTAAGTGTGTTCATGACCAGAATGTGCAGGGTTTTCTGAGAAGTACAAGTTTATGAAGGTCAGAATATTGATAACTGAGCTACACACAGTGCAACATTTTGAAGTGTATGATTTTTTTAATGCTGTTGAAGTTCATTTAGTTAAGTGATTGTGTTATTAATAGTCAATAATTCAAAGATCTTTAGTAGAAGGTCTGCCTCAGTGATGCCTATTTGATGTCTACTACCTGGAGTATGAGTCTGACTGTATTTTCTTAATGACTGCCTCCAAAGCTTTGTGCTCCCTAGGAACTGTAAATGGGAAAAGGAAACGCAAAAACTCACAAAGATAAACATCTGACAAACATTCATTGAAACCATCTAACAAACAAGAGGCTCAATTTGTTTATGAACATAAGAAGATGTTTAAAAACTGGATGCTGAATGCTGTCAACAAAATGTCTCTTTATCTACTTTAGTAAAGTGGTCAAGTTTAGAGACGTCACCAGAAAACCAAATGGGCACAAAGCAGGAAAAGAAAAACAACTATTCATGCACAAACAAAGCTCATATGGAGCTCAGAGATGATTGAGAGTTTCTACTTAGAGAGCTTGGCTCGCCAAAGCCAACAGTTAGGTCAATAAAATTACGGACGTAGACCGAGGGACACAAGCAGATGGGGGTAGGAATCGCTAATTTCCATAAGTACAAACTGAAACATCCAACAATCAAGAGGCACAATTATTTCATATAGAAAGAATAAATTATATCTAATGTTTCATGGCCATTTTCCTCATATCTGTCAAAATTAAAGGTAATTGTGCTGCACTAAATCAGCACACAGTTGCAGAAAGAGAAAGCAATTTAATCCTGATCGAGCATATTTTTTAAATTCTTCTAAATGCTGTTCCCAATCTGTGACACAGATCCCGCTGACAACTTTAAATTGTCTCTGCAAGGACGGCTAATGTTTTTATGTTTTAAAATCATGAGCGAGTTTCCCTTGTCTTTATCAAGAGGTTGAACTAAGAGGGGAACCACTGATGATGTAGGCCTGTAAAGCCACTTTTCTCTTTTATGACTTGACTTTTTTTTTAACTGGCCGGACACACACTGGCACCATGTACTTGCAGCATTTAGTTATTGTGATATGTCTTTTTGAAATAAAAACATCTGATTATGAAAAGTTCAGACGACAGTGAGCAGCCTCACGTTGCAAAGCACCTAATTACAGATTCCTGTCAGCGTGCTCTGCATACAAATACACTTTACTGAAGAAAACCTGGTGGGCTGCACAAACAAAGGCTGCCACATTGAGAGACACAGAGCAGACACTGAGGCCTCCTCTTGATGATATGGTGAATGGCACGAGACACAAACAATAGAGATACCTCCACATACAGTGACGGAGCTGAACCATGGATCATCCTGTCTGGGTGGATGGAAGAAGCTGTGCCACAGTGTGATAATAAAGTCATGATAATAAATAGATTTCCTTGGGGCTGCAGACATCCTACACCTACACCTGTCTCCTGCAGGAGAACATCAGAAATGTGTGGAGCCCATTAGATTTAACAAACTGCTGTGAACTGCCACCACAGCTACTGTCCACTTATCATCCTACTGCCAGGTCTGCCATCCGCATTGATTGTATCCATCATCATAGTGCACCCTGATCAGCCTGGAAGATATTCACACTAGAGTTGCCTGCACCAGAACAAGAGGTTTCAAATCTAGGTATTAAAAGCTGTCCCCTAATATTCACTTCAGCCACTCCACTAAAGCTGCTCAGGTTTACAGACGTCACCAGAATATCAAACAGACAGAAAGCAGACAAAAAACACCTGTACGCACCAAATTAAATTCCACTTAGGAGGGTTGTCATGGCTGCATGCGTCAGTCAATACGTTAGTGTCTATGTAAAAATATGCACTTGAAAAAATGTAAATCCACTAGATCTGGATCTTTGTTTTTGTCACAAAACAGTGCAAACTTATTGATACCAGTCCCCTACACATGCCTGGTGTTTTCACCAAGATCCATGCATTCTCTGTAAAAATTGGTCAAAATGTCAAAAAGCGCCCTGTGCAATGTTTATGAAAGTGACATTTTTCTTCCTGGATTCCACCCAAAAAGTGAGTGGGCTCTCTCTTGGCCTATGTTCCATCTCTCCGCAAGGTTTCTTGGAAATTCATTCAGTGGGTTCTGCATAATCCTGCTGACACACCGACCAACAGACACAGCTGAAAACAAAACCTCCTTGGGGGAGGTAACAATGGATTATGTTAATGTTGATGGAACTGTGCGAGAACATTTTCAATAGATATTGCCCGAAATACCCAAAATTGGATACTTGAAATGTTTGTTGGGCAGATGTATATTGTTCAAATGTTCATGTACAGTGCATGTACAGACAGCGTTCATATGTGGCTCACAATTTTGAGGTGGAGTATCAAAAGTAGTTGGTTTGCTAAAGTCACCAGGTACACTGTAAAAAGAAAAAGGGGCACAGTGGAGAACTAGAAAATGGCAAAATCCACTGGGTTGACCGAGGAGCAAAAGTCACGTGGATGAGCAGAAAATCTTTTGCACGGTAAACAAAAAACCTTTCCATGTCTTCGCAGCAAGTCAAGCATGCATATGATTTTTTCGTCAATGATGATGACTTTAACCTCGGAGGATTCAGCACAAGATGAAAACACTGGGTAAACCTCAAAACAGACAGGTCAGTCTGCAG
The DNA here is from genome assembly GCF_022539355.2 of Hippoglossus stenolepis. Taxonomy (NCBI): domain Eukaryota; kingdom Metazoa; phylum Chordata; class Actinopteri; order Pleuronectiformes; family Pleuronectidae; genus Hippoglossus; species Hippoglossus stenolepis. The sequence goes on along the minus strand of NC_061484.1, from coordinate 12,237,460 downwards.
AGGAAAAAAAAAGGAAATGTAGAGATAGAAAAAAAGAACAGCTTGTGACCTAAAGCCACCACCTCATCTGTCAAACGAGGATGGGGATCTATTATCTAAATGGAACCTGCTCCCCCTGGCATTTATTGACGATTTCATTGCTGACAGAAACAACAGGATGAATGCTGAGGGTGAGATTTTCAGGTGGTATATCCTTCCACTGGCCTAGTAAATCACCTGATCTCAAGGTGATTGACCTTGAGCTCCATTCCAGCCGCTGAAGACCAGACTAAAGGCAGAGAGACGAGTGTAGCTCTGGGAGGGCATCGCCAGGGAAGATGAAAAATGTGTGGTTATGTCTGTGAACTTAAGTCATTAGCTGAGCAATTCTCGCAATTCATGGGCCGCAACCTTAAGGAGGCTGCATTTAAAGACCGATTGTGTCACAGCAGCGCGACTAAGCGGTCTCATTTCAATGGTCCTTCAATTCCTGAGCAACTAAGGTTCCAACAGGTGGCTCCTTTATGGCCAAAGTATCCCAGGATTCATTTCGCACCATTGACAATTGGGATTTCAACAAGAGATAATGGCAGCAAACGACCAGACCAAAATTTCAGAAGAGTACGCATAAGCATCAGGCTTCTAATAAATAAGATTCTCCATAGAGCAGTCCGTCACATTTCGGTTCGGCCGCCCTTTAAAGGAATCGGCCCCTGAATTGGGACACAGCTATTGACAGATGATTTTGTTTGACCTGATTTGTATCTGTCCAAATACTAATAAACCTCTCAAAATGTGGCCATCGTGTGTTAAAAGAGCAATATCTCCCACACATACCTTCTATATTGGCACTTAAACGCAATACTCACAAAAATAATAATAAAACATCCAAATGCGTACATCTGTGCTTCTGTCTCATCCTAAAATGATATGCAGATGCAATTGGTACTTGGGTGCATGTGTGTATGAGGAATCAAACAAGGCCAAATCCATGGGGATGTCTATGACGGTCATAAAATGCGTTAACACCACCTGTACAGACAAGAGAGTAGGTGTGTTAGCATTTCAGCAGGTGTGAATGTGTGAATGTGTGTGTTTCATTTAGATGTAATCAGATGAGGAGAAAACAAAACAAACAAAAAAAGAGTGGGAGCGTGGACAGACAAATATTGCTCTGAAGCAGGTGCAACCTTGGACCTGCTATTTCCCCTGAGGAGAAACACAATAGCGAGGAATGAACAGTATCATTACCTGCACACATACAAAGGCACTGGCGCAAGTACACCTGGGTACACAAGCCGACAGAGAAGAACACAAACACAAGCATCTGTCCTGCCAAGCGAGTACACGGGAAAACACACATACACAGTCTATCATCCATTGGATCAAATCAGGCAAGGAGGTGAAGTTAAAAGAGGACAATCTCTTGTCTTTGTATTGTGTGTTTGTTCAGTCCTGCAGGCAGACTCCCTGAGGAGCCTGCACACAGAGGACAAAGGTTTCATGTTGGGAAAATGAAAGTGGCAAGTTGTAATGCTGATCCAGAAATATAAAAGTGGCTTCCTGGGTGTTGCATTTAAGCAAATGGAAAATTAGAGGAGTTTGTCGCCAATATGAGCTGTTAAACATTTCACAGATAGTTAAATTACTCAGCATGATTTTCATTTTAAGGCATCATGTTTCAATTTATGTCAACACATGACACGGGCACTCGCAAACACGCTGGCGTAAGGATACTCAGAAGAAGGATGATGTGAGACTCGGCCACAAACTGAGCCTGACTGCTGCCATGAATGTAACTCTGTGGGAGAGGGAGAGAGGAGAGAGTTGTTATTTTCACCTGGCAAAAGGTCACGCAAGGTAACAGCCTCAGTGAATCTTCCTAATTTAAGGAGTGACAAAACATACAGTAGGGCAATGGAGAATTGAGTTAGGAACAGTGACGAACAGGGTGGTGCGAGATATCCAGCAGAAAAGTTGGAAACACTGAACAAAGAAGGGATTCGAAAATTGACCAGTAAAGAGAGCACAACCCTTTTTTATATTCACATCGCTTTATCTTTTGAGTGCAATAACTTTGTTTAATTTAAGCAAACCCTGATCTTGTTGTAGCCAATAATGCTGTTCATGGCTTAATCTCAGCTTTTGCATTATCATGATGGACATGAAAAGCACATAGGGTTTTGTGTAATTTGTGAGGGAGAATATGTGGAGCAACACTTCAGACAAGCATCAATCGATCTCTGGCTGTGTCTGTGTGTTCTGAGTCATGAGGAATTCACCCATATAAATACATAGGTGTATATAGGTGCTGCCATTTCACTAAGTGAGCACAGATATCAATTTAAACCTTCAGCAGCACACAGCTGCATTAACTTGCCTTCACTGTCCAGCCTCTAAAAGCAGGCTCCTACTGCTAAACTTGCCAGAACTGTAAAACCTTCTTCATCTATCATGTATTAAATACTGCTTCCAAATGTTTTAGAGAACAAAACAAGTCACCAAATCAATCAAACGCTTACAGAAAAACAGACAATACAGAATATCATTTAACCATATTTTGATTCTTTGGAAATACATGAGATGTCGTTGTTTGTATAAGTAAAGGTGCAGTCATGGCTAAAGGCATACAGCTGATTTAAGATCAATTTCGGAATCCAATTTTCTCACTTAGAATTTTCTCTTTGGTATTAATTGAATTCGCATGTTGTCCAGGTTCATGTTCATCTAAACTTATCTTACCTTTTGTACACATTTTACCCCATCAAGGGCCTCTCTATTTTTTGTAGCGTCCTCTAGGGGTCATACTATATGACTGAACTCATACTCTCTATTTCAATAGCTGGAAATGCTTATTTTTGGTGAGGCATCTGATGTCAGATGGTAGTCATGGTGATGATGCTAGTCACAGGTATGATGGACTGATGATGGTGTGATGATGATAATCATAAATTCCCCTTCTGAATGAGGTTTAGCCTCTTTGCTATAAGCTCACTCAGGACAAAACTTGCATGCATAACACTGCCTCTTTCATAACAAGCTGTATGTTGTGCACCCAATCGCCACAGTTTGGTTCCAAAGAACTTTATTGTCATCAAAGAGCATTTTGTCCTTGCAACTCTTCTCTGTTTCCAGTTATAATGATGCTCATGTTTGGCCTTTGCCATCAGTGTAAGAATAATTGCATGTCCATTCCATGGAAAGCAAAACACGACACCAACTTTTCTTGACAATATCCATGATGCTTGTCAACTCCTCAGCAATGACACTTATCTGCAAGTTTTCCTTCACCCTAACCTGAGGTGACACTGTGCATGGCTGTTAAGCACCTGACAGGCAAACAGCCGGAAGGGACCAGCTTGACAGACATGTTAGTGTACTGCTAGATAAATTGCCTTTTGGCCAAATCATATTGTCTCATGAGCATCGCACAGCCCAGGGTCCAGGGGCAGCCCAACCCTGCTTACACTTATCTTTCTTTATGTCCGTCACAGTACAGCACTGCTCTGATGATGTGTCATGGACAGCTGCACACTTTATATTACTAATAGTAGTATTTTTTATATTTGTATTTGTCTTAGTAACAATATGTACAAGCAAGGGTTTACTTTAATGTGTGAAAAGTAGTTTGAGTGTTTTCCCTAAGGGTTAATGACTCTAAAGTCTAAAGTGGGGTAATTTTAGACTTGTTTGAGGATTGTTCAAGAATTAAAAGTTGAACAGAATTCATCTTAGATTTTGTATTTGGTTGGTTAGGATTTATTATTTTTGTCATTAAATGTAAAAGTGTAACCTTAATCTAGCAATGTGTTTGTCTATAAAATAATTTCTAATAAGCAAACCGATCAGTGTCAGTTGCAGCCAGCACCAAGGCCACACGGCTTGTCCAGATGAATGACAGTGTCTCCAATTCCATAGTTTCTCTGATAAGGTGTCAGAGGCCTAGTTCTACTTGCCTCTTTGTAAGTGATGGGGAGATGCAGAGAAAAAGACTAAAGAAGCCAAATAGAAAGAAAGAAAGAGGAGGAAAGTCTTTCAGTGTGTTTCACATTGTTGAATCCATGCAGATATTAGCATCTAAGTTTAAAGCACATCAAGGGCCTCTTTTTCCACTTGACTGCCCCAGTGTTCATTTCTGTCCCTATCAAACAAGCATAAGAATGGAAGGATGAATAGAAGATGACAAAGGAGGAGGAGTAAAGGGTGGACAGCTTTTCTCTGCTTCAGTGGAGAGAAATGAAGCTTTTTGTCACTTGAAAGCAGACATAAAGACGACAAAGGCTCTAGGCTGAAAAAATCCTTTTGTCTTGAATACAATCATGGATTTCTGAATAGTTATCAAGATGCCTTCATTATTGACTGACAAACTTAAGCCCCAATTCAAAAGAAAGTTTGTTTTGGATGGGTTGCTCTTTATTTGGAAGTTTGTAAGACAACTTTCTAAATGACACTTGTCTTTAGGACAAGCCAGCAGACAAAACTTGTGGTTTTTGACTTGGGTGCTGATTGACTAGGAATGCTGTGAAGCTCAATGAAACTATGTTAAATGAGTTGTAGTTAAGATTAACTTATTTTTAAAATGTTTCACACTCTGGTTCAGCTTTCATTTGACATGAGCCTTTCCTGAGTTACGAGGTTTTACAAGCTACATCAAGGCTCATAGAATCCACCAAATAACAACCAAACAAGCCCTATCTTTATGTAACTTTATGGAGGGAGTGACAAAATCACAAAGGCACGTCTCCACATAAAGCAGCACAAGTCACCACCACTAAAAAACATTAATATGGGCATAAACACAAGTGCAGTCTTGGTGCCTTGCGACACACTGTTTTCTATAAACACAATATGAATATGATACAGGTTATAAAGGTGTTCAGTTGCACTATGTTTACAGTACCATTGTGGACCTTTGCAGCACTTTTATATTGTGGTTTTATAAGACTGATATATGGCAGCACACTCTTGAAAATGTGCAAACACTATATATATATATTATATACACTGTTGCATGCAGAGACATGTGAACAGTTCAACATCCGTGTCTGCCCTCAGCTTCTCCTCTTCTATCCTTCAACAACAAAAGGCCACACAGATGTCAATCTGTCTTTGTTGATCACATTCTTTTTTTCGACAGTAATCCTTCCTCCAAATGCCAAGTTTCTTTGTTATCTGGAGCATCAGAAACTTTTCTGGGACGCTTGCTAGGTTTTTTGCCAAAGACTCAGCCAAAGCTGAGCTACTCAGCCGTGCTTATACTGTAGCCTGCTCTGTTCCTATCACCATATGCATTGCTACTGGTGCGCAGCATGGGAAATCCACAGATACCGGTTGTAAAACAAACTGATATACCTGGCACAGAGTGTTAGGACTTGGTTCTCTTCCCCATCTTGCTCTTGTTTGCATGCTGTTCCCCCCCGGCCTTGTGTTTGTCCTTGTTTCGTGGTGCTGTTTGTGTTTATGTGTGTGTGTTTGTGTGTGTTTTGTGCTGGCCTGGCGTTTGGTTGATCCCTCTCTGCTAGATCGTTCAGTCACTTCCAGTGGTGTAAACATTACAGACACACTCTTTGTCTGTCTTTTTGAAATGACCTGTCCGTCAGCTACCTGTCTCCGTCTTGGTAATAGTCTGTCTACCTGTGCCTCGGGTCCATCACTCAGCGGCCTGCAATATTAAGTCACATCCCTTCATCTGTAACCCTGCATTAGAACCCAGTCCAGACACCGCACCTGCCTGCCTTGCTTCGTTATCAGGAAACCAGTCAAACCCAGAACCTCTGCTGGCCCCTGCCTAGTTTGGTATTACCACAATTCAGTACCATCAGTCTGTTTACTCAACTTCTATGATTTTTGCAAACTTTTACAATAAACATCTTAAAACGTTTTCTGTCTCTGCTCCTGTGTTCACACTTTTTATTTTATTTTTGAAAGCCACAATAGATTATTCAGCATTGCGTTAACTAATTTGGAAAGGACCAATATGTCATGGCTGTTCATTGACACATTGAATGAGCAACAACTGCATTTTAGATATTTTTTTTCATTAGTAAAACTAAACAAACATTACTTCATTCAGTTTTTTTTCCAAGACTCTCTGCATCTTACCCCCTCAACACAAACAGCAACTGCAGATAGAGGCTATAAGAGAGAGCAGTGGTTGGGGGAATGAAAAATTCCTCAATCCATGGCTGGGCACTTCCAATTAATCTGATGGATTAGAAAGAAGGAGTTCCATTCATTAGTGTGCAAGGCTGAGAGTGAACCTATGCATGTGTATACTGAAAACTACTAACCGAATGGCTGTTTGTGGGCTCGACTGTTCGGGGAACATTTCTCTATGTGAAAGAAAGTGTGTGTTCATTATAGGAACATACATCCAGGTGGTCTGGAAGTAAAAGCTGCCACAGCCCATTGATCTAACATGGAGATAAATGGAAGAGCTAACTCAACATTCACACACTAAAACGCACTCCCTCTAATTTAATCACACATACAGGTTACCTACATACACATTCAGTCTTTGAAATATGGTTGGGTGCTGAATACAGCCAAATAATATACAAAAAAGACCTGTTTTACATCTATTTAATTTAAAAATGGACAGACTGATTCATCTATCTCCAACTATAGGACCGGCACCAATGCTTCTACTGCCAAGTTACTATGTACGTGCTGAAAACACAGGGCAAGAGAACTTTACTTCGAAGGTTTACCTAAGAAGTCAAAAACACATCCTATGTTTTTGTTACTGTCAACAAATTTAATGAAAAGAACTAAATCAGCAATATGTTTGTCGTGCTCTCAGTTCAGCCCAGTGAAAACCCAAATCTTTAAAAAATGTGTTAATGTGTTATTCTCAAAACAGCGATACAATGTAATATTATAGCTAATGTTACTTAACACTGTTAATACCGGAGACTGCATTTATCCACATTTGGTGCACTACTGAGTATTTATTGCAGAGGGATGTTGTATTTAGAATCAACTTCAACAAAACACTATGTTCATCATCGTGAAGAAACCCAGAGCAACAATATAATTTACCGATCAATTAATTGTTGGCTTTTCATGTGATTTGTTTCTTTTAATTAAGAAAAATAAAACATCAGTTGACTTAGCCTTAATTGTCTGTCTTTTAGAAACAAAGCTAAAATATTTTCATCTTGTTGAAACAAAACCATTAAATTCTATTACTGATTTCGATGTGACTTTACCATACAACATGCTGACATATACTTTTCTTTTCCCCATTTTAAACAGCATCTTCATGGCTCACCTTCATGAATTTAGGCAGGTTCATGCTGTTGAGCTTTCTGGTGAAACTTCAGACTACCACTGTTTCAATGAATGTGATGGATTAGCTTTTTAAGATCCCAGTTTCTCTTAATGACTTGGAAACAACAAATCTGTCCTTAAATAACATGTAAATGATTAAGTGCAATTTTGTGAAAGAATTGGACTAAAAAAGTATTCTGTAATTGGATATGTATGGTGTATGATGTATGTATGTATGGTTCAAATATCAACATTAGACTATTAAATATGTTGAGACTTTTACCAAACACACCCCCTGATGATAATTTACTAGTGTGTTTTCTTAATTCATTCTCTTAGGATCAAGATCTCGGTAATATATGTGTTCACACTCTTTCTAATACAAGAATAAAGATGCGAATAGCCTAGTGGGTGTCTGTGTTCATGCACTCATTTGAATACATTGACATTAAGAAACCTTGTTATATAAGAACTGCATGAAACAGCTCATTTGTTAGACTTTGAAGCAAATTGGGTGTCTACACCAATGCAGGCGAATAATATGCATTTACATTCACACGCATACACACAGAGGAAGGCCATATCTCACATGCATACGATTGTGTAAAAATGAGGTTGAGAACAGGCTCTGGCAAGTGGCTGTCAATTAGTCTCTTAATGTGTCACATCCGACCATGTCGCAAGTCAGAAAAAACACATGGAAATGCTAATTAAACAGTCATAACTCAAAGTGTACAAGCAATGAACAGGCGTTGTCCCTCCTTGTTTTCACTTGACTACTCTCTCTTTTAAAACCAGACCATTGTACTGTTAGCTGTTAATACCCGTGGACCAGATAACCTTTACAAATAGCTATATTCATCCTTTTTCCATCCTGTATCATGTATTTGTGTGCATAGCGTGTGTAAATGTGTGTTTGTGTGTGTTATGTTCGCTAAAGGTCAGCAGGCGCTCAGACAGGAAGAGGGATAAATGAAAAGTCAACAAAGCAGAAAGAACAGGGGAGAAAGAGTAAGTAAGAGAGCGGAAGAGAGATGGAGTGGGAATACATGCATCATTTGTATAAACAGTGGTTTTAGACGTTGTGGGTTGATTTCAGTGGTTGTAATGACGGGCAATCTTAGAAGTGAAACCTTGCAAGGTGCTCTTGGTAAAAGCCTTAGCCAAGGTTTTCCACACAATCAAAAGGATCATATGAATGTAAACATGCATTTAAGTGACGTATCCGAATGAATGTAAAATATGAGAAGTCTATGCAAATAACATGGTGAGGTGGCATGATATTAAATGGAAAGGTAAACTGGCAACAGGAATGACTGCGGAGACTGTCTGCTAATCAACAACCAGTGTTAGGACAAATGTTTGGTTTGTACCAAGCTAGTCAAATTATACATTTCTCTGGATCATTAGTGGTTAGGGATAGTTCCGAGGATAGACTCAGATAAACAAGTTTAATATATGAAGAATAAACTATTATTGATCTGGAGAAATTCTTGTTGATTATTACAACAGCAATATGAGATTCAAAGAAGATATAAGTTATGTAGCCTATTTTGCATTTGTTTGTATTGTATGTTTTGTAAGGGTGTTGATGATGATTATATAAATATAATAAAAAAAATTCTAAACTGTAATATAATACTTTTAACTTAAGAAATTGCTAACTTAGCTAACATATATACATACGTACTTCAAGATACCTCAACTGATCTAATTTTTCATAGAAAAAAACCCCAAATGCTCCAAAATGCAGTAGAGGTCAGCTTTTGCAACTCGTACTAACCTGGAGTTAACGTGAGATTAGTAGCTTTGCTAGCGACTAAAGTTAAAACAAACATCAAGTTACAGAACCCATACAGTTTAACTCCACAAATGAATATCAGTGATAAAGTTGAACTGTCTGGTTTCCCAACCAACACCACCACTCTGGACCCAGGGAGCACAATAAAACTGTGATCTAAGTTAAATAAGATGGAGTAAGAGCAAGATGGTGGAAGAAGAAAACAAGGCAGAGAGACTATTGTTTCCAGGAAGAAACATCTAGAAAGAATCAGACCTGTAACCTGAAAGAGCCACACAACATTCTGACACATGATGGAGCTCAGAACAGAAAATGTTGAAAAAATAAGTGGAGAATAATCAAAAGGTGAAAATTAAAGCAATTAATTTTTAAATGAAGGCTGAAAATTTGGAATTTAAATACCTCTTGGTTTTATGGAGCAGAACTGAGAGCATACATAGATCATTTATCCAGAACAGCAGAGGGACTACGGGAAGGTTCATTGAACTCTTCATTTGAAAATATATGGTAATTTTGTTTTAGGAATTCAGATGATGCTTTAAAATCTCATTATCTACTCACAGTTCAATGTTTACACACTCCATGGAGAGTCCAGAACCCAAGAGTCAATTAAAACCATTTAAAACCTGTTCTTGTTTTTGAAAATATGTCAATCAGTAGAATATGGTGACTACTCATTTCCTCAAAAGAGTATGTATCATATGTGTTTTGTTTGTTAGGGATTTGTGGAATTTTATTTAGTAATAAGTAGTAAAAACCCAGACACCGTTGGTTCGACCAGCAGACAGTTTGAATAAATCTGGACAGGGATGAAGGGACTAGGCAAACAAACAAACCAACAAATAAAAACTTTCACCTCCCTTGTTTCCAATATTTATATGCCCTTGAGCAAGGCAGTTACACCCCAAGTACTCCAATAAACCTTCTTAGTGGCCAACAGCTCAAGTTGTGCTGAGTGTTTTCCAACTTTTAATGTGTCAGACAGAAGGATCAACTCCTGCAGGCTTATTTCCAGTGAATTTAATACATTTTAACTGGCATTTAATCTAATGCAATGGATTTATTGAAATGAAATCAACACAATGAATGGATTCACTTCCAGGCAAGTTTGACCAACAGATTTGAGCCACTGATCAATAACAAGCCATCCTAACATTACTGACCTTTGAGGAAATGGACAGCCGTAGTCCAAAGTAGAGGAGGCTATTCTAGCTACGTAATTGGCTTTGTTGCACCATCCACTTTCATTTCACCTTCTCTGTCAGAGTGAAAATTGTTCTGCAGAGTGGAATGGTTTGCAGACACTTACGAGACAGGAGTCTGTGGTTGAAATACGCCTTGTCGTTTCATCGAAGTACTGAATTAACTAGCTTACCCGATAGAAAGTAAGCAAGCTACAGTCATTCTTTATTAAAGGTGATGGTGTACAGTCCAGGAGAGTAGAGATGCCAAGTAATGAGGGAACAGAAAGCATATAGTCACTTTATCACTGAGCTTCTAGAGCCACATATTTCAAACAGATGAGATCTTAAATGTCCATTCATTAAAATATGAGCGCTGCGTGCTAAACAGAGCCCGAGTGACAGGTGCACAGAGAGTATGTGTGTCTGCAGGTGTCAAACCAAGGTCTGCCTGCCTGCTGAGAATGCACCTCGCAGGAACATGCACAGCTACAACTGAAACTATGATTAGGCCTCCCTGCCTGCCTGCCTGCGAGGACGGTAAAAATTATATAGATGTTTTGACGACCTACTGATGCAGTGGGATTTCTCCCGGGGGTGCTGATGGAGGCGGAAGGGGGGGGAAGAGAGAAAGAGAGAGTGAGGCACGGAACGCTGCACAGAGCTTTACATAGAAACCTTATATGTTATTATGAGACATATTTTGTATTTATTATGAAACTGTCTTAGTAATTGATGGGATACACTGGTCAATATTTTTTTTTCTATTTTCTCCTCTCTACACCAAACCCTGCATCTCTCAGATCAACATTTGTGTTTAATAATATATATACTTTCTTAATTTAAAAATGTTCTGCCAAATACAATAGTTCCAATCACATTGTGAATGACTGCGAGTGTGTGAGTGTGCGAGTGGCTGAGTATAGCCGCAGAGAGGGATGGTCAGTGTCTACTGGTCTGAACAAATAGCTGGCCTAAAGTACAATTTATTTCACTGCTTCACTACACAGTTCAATTCAGTCTGTATCGGCTGAAAACACACGGATAAACACACAAGCATTCTCTCGATCAAATACACACCGATGTGTACAGGTACAGGCGAAAAAGATAAAGCAGAACCCACTCTCACTTACACACACACACAACACACTCTAAAACTCTTCAAGTCGGAAGTCAACTAGCTGAAGAGAACAAATGAAAGTGGCAGCAGTGTTCTTTTTTTGAAATGTGAAAGGTTAGCAGTAATGTAGAGAGGGCTGCTGCCAAAAGCTGCCAAAAGCCATCAACCAATCCTGTGAAATCAGCTGGAAATATGGAAATGTCATCAGTCAATAGAGTGGAAAAAAACTAAGTGGTTATTCGTAGTAAAACCCAAAGCTGAGGGACTCCCCGGTGCTGATGTTGAAATTCATATTATAGGTGTCTTGCCTGACAATACAGTCAAATACTTCAACATCACACAAAATTTAGTAATGAGACAATGTTCAATACATTACTTTGTTCTCTTGTATTGTGTGTGTCAGACTGTGGCTGTAGTATTTTATTTGTACAAATGTGTAGTGGGACCTATGTAAATGGGTTTGGCTATGGTCATTGAGTTTCTATATGTATGTTGACGCACAAATGTGTCTATGTCCCATTTTGTGTGTCTGAGCAAAAATGAGCTTGCAGAATTTTCTTGGCTGCACATTGAGACGCTCAGTACAATTTCATCTGCTTGGCCGCGCCATTCGTCAGTTGACAAATCCTTTCAATATAGTCTACCTGGCCTCGCTCGCTCGTCATTTTAAAGGAATTACACTGTCTCGGGAGAGAGAGAGAGAGGAGTGAGAGAGTAGACAGGGAGGTGAGAGGAAGTAACATGAAAAGATGAGAGGGAAGGAGAACAGGAAAGATAAGACGGGTATCTTTTCAATATCATCTGACCAGTTGAAGCCATTAACAGGACAGGAGGACAGAGATTTGAAGAGAGGGATTTGAAGAGAGGATGAAGGTGGAAAAAGGTGTGAGGGGAGGGGGGGGCGATAAGAAAGCGATGAAGGCCATTACCAACCGGATCTAATGCAGCTGTACCTGCTGCTATGTTGGTTGAGTGGCTGCAGGAAGGCAATAAAGTGGTTGAGTTAAAGCATGTACGATATGTCACTGGGTTTATCTTGCAAAGAGGAATAATTATGGTTCCGCAATGAGCCCTGGCAGACTGGGCCTGTACACGGCTTAAACACGAAGTTATAGCATAATAGAGACAGCCCTCGATACCGTCATATGATTTCACATAATAGGTTCACATACATCCTATGGTCCATTTATTCGGTACACCTGTACAATCTAATGCAGTCACATAAAACATGCACAAAGACTTGCTATGACATCCACCTTCATGAACAACAGTCTGGACCCCTTCACTTCACTCTTGTGTTTCGGAAGCTGCCTTTCTAGTTTGAAGAATTCATGAAATTCTGCATTTTCTGGGTTGATCTTCCGGTTTCCCAACTTCAACAGCCCATGCAGTGGCCCTTCCCACAGCTCTTCAGCCTTGCCTAATTGGCATCATTTGTTTCTTGCATGCTCAGTAATACATCTTTTAGGACCTGCTCACCTTTGCCTTTGAATCAGACGCCTATGGCTACAATTTGGGAATTAATTTCTGCCCTTATTTTCCACACTTGAGTACGTCAAAGCTTTAATGCTGCCCTCATCACTCTGCTCAGTTCAGAGAAAGGCAGGAAGGAGAGAGGACGAAAGGAGAGAAGCAGCAGGCAGATGGGGAGGTTTCAAACTAGCTGACCGCACTTCTTTCCTATGAAGACTGCAACATGGTATGAGGACAGACAGAGATATGAGAGAGTGATGGAGGGCGGAGGGCACGGAGAAGCAAAGGAAGCTGCAAGAGGGGAAAGGGAAAGAGCAACTCATTACTAGGGCAGGAAGGAATTCATGGGACAAAACAGCTGAGACAGAGAAGAAGCAAAATATATGTTGGGGCCCTGTACCGAGGTTTGAGTCCTCTGCAGCAGCCGCAGGTTCAACTCTGACCTGGCATGTCTTCCACGCTCTGTCTACCCCTTTTCACGCTTAAGTGCCAACACAAAAACCAGCACTATAGTTGACTGATGCTAATATCAACTATAGTTTGATATCTCTCACAGAGGGAGCTCGTGTCATGATGCTGTTTTTAAGCTTGTTTTTCTTTTTGTTTGACTTTGGCTTTGTGCAATCCTTTTTTAGGATCTCCTCAAGAAGTATACAGCTCTGCATATTTGTATCTGTAAACCCCGGCATTACTCACAGAGGAAGGATCTGTGTGTGCGCAAATATACACAAGGCTTGTATCGGTCTACTACATTATCACCGATTGTAAGGAAAATGTTCTTGCCTCTTTGTTCATCTCTCTGTTTCTTCTATGACCCTATAGCTTTTTCAATGTCTGCATCCCCTTCTCTTTCTCCTCCTTAATTTTGTAGGACTTTTTATTTTAATTTCACAATACAGTGAGCACACTTAGATGATGGCAGGCAAAACTACACCTGACAAATAAAAAGGAAAACTCGACATGTCCCTGGGGTGATATTAACACACAGGGAGTGCTCCCAGCTGTCCAGTAACACAGATGCATACACACTGTGCTCTGATGTGTTAGCAGGTGGTAAAAGCACATTGTGTGTTTTACTTGGGGCCAGCAGCCTCACAGATGTTTCTATCACTGATCTAATACAGCCTCACTCACCACAATGTACAACACATTGAACTTCCTCTTAAAATATATTATTTTTAGAAAAAACACAAACCATTTGTAAAGGGAAAACGATAAAAGGAAAACGGGATGGGGGCAAGGAATTAAAGAAAATGAAGGTAGAGAAGAGATTAAAGTTGGATGAAATAACCAAAGTGAAGGAGCAAGAAAGAAGTACAAAGATGAATTCATGCATTTGGATATAAAGGAAGGAAAAAACAATGTGACTCATACCACTTGTCCATTCTGGGGGTTCTTGTGGGCATAGGGAGGGCCCCGGATATGATTCCACATCTGACCGGATGTCATTGCAAAAACGACACACTATCACAAACACAGAGAGAGGAACAGAGACAAGCAGGTGTTTAACATCATTAGCAGAGAAATACTTGTCATCTTTTAACTGAGTAAATCTGAACAAATGACTTGATAAATGACAAATGTTTTATTAGAACATGCAAAAGTCTTTTCTAATGAGGTGAGGTCACTTCATTTACATTTTTTATCAGTACAATCTCACTTGACTTATGTCCCTGGAATGCGGAGGTGTGTCTTTTTGGCAGAGCAATTGTTAAGTTCTCCCAGCGGATTCAAAGTTAAACCTAGTGTGAGTGTATAATGTGTGTGTGTGTGTGTGTGTGTGTGTGTGTGTGTGTGTGTGTGTGTGTGTGTGTGTGTGTGTGTGTGTGTGTGTGTGTGTGTCATACCAGTGCAGCCATGGCCCATCCAGTCTTGTTGTATATGAATTCCAAGTTGTTCCTTCTCAGATACAGCAGACCTCCAACCAGAGAAACTAACAGAGCCAAAGCAATGGTCCCTGAATAATTAGGAGGACGGAAGACACGAATCTAGAGAGGAAGAGGAGAGAGAGAGAGAGAGAGAGAGAGAGAGAGAGAGAGAGAGAGAGAGAGAGAGAGAGAGAGAGAGAGAGAGATGAATACCATATAACTTGTACATAGCACTATTTCAAATGTATTGTTATAGTGATTAACTATCTCAATGTGATGAATACTGTGAATAAATATCCTCCATTCTCCCTTTTTGATGCAGGAAAAGGTTTTTTTTGGCTTTTTGTAGATTTGATAAAAATAATAATCAGTTAAGTCTAAAATAGGGATTAGAGGTATGCTCCAAGTGATCTGGGTAGCACACTGGAATTAACACACTGCTCAACCTGCATGTTAATTCCAGAGTGTTTAAATTCCAGTGTGGTATTCCAGGGTGCATGGAAGGAGGCTGATATCTACTATCCAACCTCAGATTTAGAAGAGGACATGCAGATTCCATCCTGGCCTTTAAGCAGTGGAACAGTTCTTTACCCTCATGGGAGGGCTAAGGGGGTTGTAGTATGACCATCCAGTTTACATGTGTTTTGTAGACTTGGAAAAGGCATATGACCATGTCCCTAAAGGTACCCTGTGAGGATTATTGAAGGAGTATATCATATTGGGTACAGTAGCTGTTGCGTCAGGCGACCCAGTCCTTGTAGAACAAAAATGAGGGCTGTGTCTTCTTCTGTGCTCATAAAGTGAAACACGTTTCCAGTGGGTATTGGACTCAGCCAAGGTTGCCCATTGTCCCCAATCCTGTTAGTGACATTTATAGCCAGGGTTTCAAGGAGCAGCAGAGTAAGGAGAATTTTCAGTTTGAAAACCTCAGAGATGTTTCCCTGCCCTTTGCAGGTGATGTGGTGCCCAGTACTGACAGGGCAGGAATCCCCCACATGCCTTTAAACTGGTTCAGGTCTTACCTTTCCAACCAGAGTTTCTCAGTGACTATGACCTGAAACATGCGGTATGGTGTCCCCAAGGGTTCAATCCTAGGTCCGATTCTATTGTCGATCTATATGCTCCTCCGTGGCAACATCATCCGCAAATAAAATGTCCACTTTCACTGCTACACTGATGACTCACAGTTCTATATTACTATCTGTCCTAATGACCAATGAAACATTGCAACTCTCCACAAGTGCCTCGCTGTAATAACACACCTAATGGCAAACAACTTTCTACAACTAAACCTCTCCAAATCTGATGTAATTGTCTTTGGTCCCACCTCCATCAAGGAAGAAATCACGGCAAACCTCGGTGAACTAGCACCTTTACCAAGTCCAAGTGTATTGAAAAGTGCTATACAAATAAAGTTAATAATATTTGCATTATTATTGACTTCATTCAGCATGCACTGATGTGGTTTGCAGCTGCAAAGTGTTTGAGAGTCCGAACCTCAAAGTCTGAGAGATGCCTCCTAGGTTCCTTCCTTTGGAGGTTCTCTGGGCACATCCAGCTGTTATAAAGGAATGTGGTGTCTCATGTAAAGTATAGTACATTGTAGAGTCACAAGTAACTGAAAGCTGAGCACTTAGTGTAAGTGCACTCCTCTCCTACACACTGAAGGAATGTCTTTTGATTGCAGATCCATCAACAAGAAAACAGGGAGCTGCCTCGACTATTGTTGCCAGTACTTGGCTGACAGGATGTTCAGCAAAGTCCAGCAGTTGAAGATATCATCTCGCAGGAGGGAACAACTTCAGTGCCTCTAAGCAAGGGCATCTAACACCCATGTACATGTGACACCCTGTTCCTTGAAGCTTTAAAGCCTTTGACATGGTCAACGTGCATCTGCTGTTGCAACGATAAAGGGTGCTTTCACACCCAACCTGTTTGCTGCAGTAAAAAAAAAACGACATTTGCCTATTTTGGTCAGTCTGTTGAAAGAGTATTCCACTGATTTAGCAGGATTATAAATGGTTATTTAAAGTCAAACTGAACCATGACCCTCGTTATTTGGATCAAGAAGCTCATAAAAAATAAGGTGTGTGAGATTAACTTGCATTCAGCTGCTATTCCATGTGTCAGATACACAGGCTATTAAATCAACACTGAAGTAATACTGTAATGTTATTGAAAGCTCAGATCATGGCTCAACAAACATGATCAGAACAGAGCCGTATAGCTGACGTGGTAGAGCTGGCACCACATAACGAGGCTTCAAGCCTCTGCAGCTGCTGGAGTTCAATTCTGGCTTGCGGACCTTTGCTGCCGCCCTTTCACACTTAACTCTTAGTTATAGCAGCAACACTGAGATGTTGGTGTGTGCCTGGCAGGATACATCCACCTGCGTCGGCGGTGAGGATGGACGCTGATGGATGATGGCATCATGCAAATGAGTGAATGTGAATATCTGTGTTCATAGTACCTGGACATCTGTGCGATCTGCAATCCACTTGGCCAACTGCTCTGAAGCAAAGCCAATCCTTTGCAGGTCAAATGTATCAGCCCTCTTCGGCTTTCCCTTGGCCGGAAAATGCATGAAGGTTGGAGCGCTGTTCATGTTCAACTAGAGGAAAAGGGAGAAGATGAGGGTGAGGAAGTCAGGTTAGTGCTACCTATCAAACATATTGGTCAACATATCACCCATTGATAAAAAAAATACATCATGGATCAAAATATCCCAATCAACAGACTGACTACATTAACTGGTACCGTGCATTCACCCTTTACATAATGTTTCAAATGGTTGAACTTTAATATTTTGTTCCTACTGGAAATGAAGAGAGAAACACTATAAGACATTCGGAAAATTACTAGAATTGTTATGATAATATTGTATAATAGAAAGCTATTCCTAATTTAATGACTTTGCAGTTGTAGCTTGTAAAAAAATAAAAATTAAAAAATCATGTGAGGACTCTATATTGGCCAAATGCCAAATACTAAAATATGGCACAGGAGCAATGACGACAGATAACCTTAAGAAATTATGATATATAAGAAACTAGACCAGTGTATTCCATTTATATCATGCTATATGCCTCTCTGTGTGTGTATGCGTGTGTGTGTACTGATTTAAATACAAGACAGTGAGTGGGTGTGTGCTGGCTATCACAGCTAATAATTGCATAGAGAGGATGATTCCAATAATTCTATCTTTGCATAAATATGTTTTTCTTCTATGCAAACATTTTCCGTCTGTTGATTTTAATACATACAAACAACCAAACACACGTATAAACGCTCACGCGCACACAAACACAGCTAAATAAAAGTGGGTAATTCAGCACTTTGAAAAGAGGTTGATTATCTAAATCTGCACCCAACTTTCATCTCTCCCTCCTGTTTTCCGCCTTCAATGTGTCACACCTATTTAACTATAAAGACAACTGCTTTTGTTTTCCCAAAGACACCTAGATAAAAATGGAGAGGAGGAGAGAGAGAAGAGAAGAGGGTTGCTATGTGGGTTATTTCTCAAACCACCCATTATGTGATAAATTAGAATAATGGATTACAAGCATGTGCGCAAGCATGCATATGTATACTGATGCAACACTGTAAACATACATGTGGAATAAGCGGATAAACATATGTACAAAATATACATTGGACATACAAACACCAGCAAACAAACTGAAAAAAAAGAGTAAAATGATGTGGATGTAATTTTCTAATGTTCAATTGCAGTTTTTTGTGACATGAGCGACTGTGGATAGAGTCGTAAAAATCAAATAGTCTCAAGGAAAAGAAGTCACTTGAAAGCCAGAGAGCAAGAAGGAAAAAGGAAAAGAAACCAAACCAAGCAGCATGGCAAGTAGAAAAAAAGGAAAAGATAAGAAATGTTAAAAACTATTAAATATGAAATACTAGACTAATTAAACTGAGCACAGTTATGAGTATGAAGTGTAGAACAAGAAAACGTCCCTTCATATTTTGTATGTTTCTAGTGCTGACTACGATTAAAGGTTTTTTTTACCCTACCCAGCATCTCTCAGCCCCACCAGAGAAAAAAGTTAAAATGGTAGAACGCAACACAAATTCCTGAAATCCACAATGGCAAAGTGAAAAAAGTGAAAACCACTGCCCCTCCCAGTCAAAAGCCACTGCAGACCATTACATGCACAGCAGAGACTGTAATGTTTGCTTATCTACCTATAGAGGCCAAAGTCACCAGATCAAGAGCAGATGAAAAATAAAACAGATTTTATGAGATTTAACATTGTTTAAAGGAATAACCTTGTATTATAATAACCCAGGTTATATATTAGTCATCCATCCTTTTCATAAAAGTGGATCATATTTGTCTGCTCAACAACACTTTCTTTTTACAGTGACCTTTTTTTTCTTTTTATAAAAAGCTGGTGTTTAACCTCCTACTTTTTTTGCAGCTATTCATTTAATGGAGCAAATTACCTTCTGCAATATGGTGGGTGCGGTGATAAAGCTAATCCTATATCAGCAAAACAGTGAAACACTTTTGCTGTCCAATTAGTTTTTCTAGCACTTTGTCATATTAATCACCATTATATGAAAAAAAAAAAAAACACTAACCCCTCCTAAAATGGAAAGGTACGTTTTTAATTACTAAATCAGATCGGAAAAAATTGTAAATGAAGCTACTGAAGTTGCAACAAGGACCAGTTGTGTTTTCTGTGGATTACATACAACTGTGTAAATGTGTTTTTGTAGAGTCATGGGTTGGGTGATGATGAAGGTTTTTAACCATGTGTGAACATTGTTAAAACGAGAATAATTCCATTGGGGTATATATGAAATTACAATCAAAATGGGTTGATTTTAACTGGCTTTCACTCCAACATAGTATATTAGAATTTTGTAGTATTTTGTATTCATTTGCCAAACCAGAGACAAAACACAATAAACAATTATTTTGGCCATGATACAGTTAATTACATAATGGATTGTCTATACACTGAACGACTAGTTACCTGTTGGAAAACATCAGCTCCCTCATCGTAGTCCACCACGGTGAAGAACAGCTTGTTGGAAAATGCAGACGAGTAACGCCACGAGTTTGCCAGGACTTGGTATTCCTCGTTCGCCTGCCTATAAGATGACAATGAAACAAGAAACGAAGATCAAGAAAAAAGTATTTCACAAATAATATACTCCCATTATCTCACACACAAATACTCAAATACAGTGTTAATAATTACTATTCTGTTCAAGAGGATTTCTTCTATAGCAAGTAAACCTGTTTAACAGCAGGTATCACTAAAGTCAGGAGTTACTAAAGTTCCGAAAACATAATGAAACGCAATTTCAGATCCATATAACCAAGTTGTCTAGAACAGGACTGATTCCGTCAATGATCCTTAATTAGCACTAAAGAAGTACATGTGTCTCTAATACTTCCAAGTCCTGCAAAGAGTCCTGCCTTAGGATCTATTTCACTACACCAGACTTAGCATCTTTGTACCACAAAAATATGCAGGGAAATTAAAGTTAAGAAAATATGTGGAAACTTCATGTCAAGAAAATTAGATTTGGAGTAAATACTTGTATAGTTTTCATGACTTAAATTATATTATCAATAAGAATAAATGATGAATCAAAATTCCTTATACACAAACATCAGTTTGTATCCTCCGTTGCACATCTAGAGGGAGCTGATGCAAGTATTACCAACAGAATGGAAGCAATTCTGTGGCAGTCGGACTGGATCAATGTGTACTCAAGATGTTTTGTTTTCATTGTTGTCAAGTATGTTTTTACAAGTACTCAGTTGTAATTCCACTTTGCCATCTGTTTCCATTTCCTGAGCTGCTCTTTGTCCTACAGGAGGTCGGATTTTGATTCTGAGAGGCCATTGGTACAGGCACTGCACAAAGGATGAATTGAGGGCATTTATTCATAAAGACGCAAATAGGATTGTGAAAAAGGAGGAAGAAAATCCACAACTTAGTAACCTGAAAAACAGAAATGGTAGCTGGAGATATGGTAAAAAAGGGAGGACGTAAGCGTATTGGGACGGAGTTAGAGACTGTGCAAGATTTAAAAAATGAGAAGAGTTGGAAAATGGGAGGAGAACGAGAGAAGATGAAGGGAGTGAGAAAAGCAAACTGCACATGAGCTCCTTGGTGACGTTTCTCTCTTCATCCCATAAGGTTCTTATAAGGACATGAGAAGATACTGCATTTTCATTTCTCTCTTCCTCTCTTTTCTTTTTGAACCTCACTCATAATTTTCTATTTTCTTCACAGTCTAATGTCAGTGGTCAGGCCAAGGTTGCACCAGCACATTACTCTCACCTTCTGCATGACAAAATGAAAAGTTCAATTTCACAAAGCCATCTCTTCTTGATTCAGACTTTTTAAGACTTTCTCCTTCACTTTGACATTATGCCTTATGTCAACTGCCTCTTGTGTCGGCTTTAATTAGAGAGAAATCATCTGTCAGGATCTGTTATGTGCACTGATGTTACGTTGTTATCTGCAAAGCTAATGTTAGGACAGTCCCTTTGAAGTGTCTAAAGTAAAAAAAAAGAGCTGAGATGATGCCGATGAGTCAGATGTTGAAACTGAGGCCAGCAGACTGTCAGGGATTACAGTGGTGCTCATCTCTGTCTGGGAACCCCTCCTCTGCTGGAACTGTCTCTGTGTCACAGAGATATACACTTTAATGTGCAGACAGGCCGTGTCATCTATTCATGTGTGGTTTATTTAGCTTCCTGACAAATGTCCTAATGATATAAGAATATTTTACTGATGAGGTTTGGTGGGTTTGTTCATCACCTTCTAAAAAAACAAAATAAAATATTGCAGTGAGAAAGAAATAAGTTAAACCATTTTAGCCCGAAAGTCAGAAAATCATCATAAGGCATTTAGTTTTATGTGTATTGTATGTTTCCATTTAACATTATCTGCTTGTTCATCGTGTCAAACTGACAAAAGCTTAATATAAATTGTTGCCGCATGCTTAACATGATGTCACAAGCACCTTTATTAATTCAAATGCATTTAATACAATGTTTTCACATGTTCATATTTAGTGTGTGTTCCACAAATCCAACTGGTCTCAACTACTGACATGGACCCCAAAATCTGACTGAGCATCAGGTTTGAGAGTAAGGACAAAATGCATGGCCCCCATCTTATCTATGGAAGCAAATTCATGCATGCATGTATATATATAATATAATATTATATAATTTAATATAAATAAACCCCACTGAACTATGCAAAATGTACCTAGTAGCCAAAATTAGGAAATATATAGAGTAGTTATTATTCCAGTAAAGGAAAGTTTTATTGAGCTACAAACGTCTGTTCAGGGTTCAGCTGGAGTTGTCGCTCAACTGTTGCATCACTGTCTGCCTTCTTTTTTCAGTCACTTGATAATTTATAGGTGATGATACATTGTGTGAAAATACTCTCACCATACCATCAACACTAAGCTTGAAAATGAATATAACGTGGAGTCTGTCATCTTTGAGTAAACCTGAATTAATCCCATCTCTACTGTGAGTTTCTAATGTGAAAGGGATACTTAGTATGGACCAGCGGACAAAGCTGAAGAGTGATGTGGGAGTGAGGACCCCAGTGATTAGCCATCTTTTTTACTGCCTGACGGTCCTCTTAACGCAGACTCTCAGGTCACCATCTGACATCCATCTCTTACGCTCTCCCTCTTGCTGTCTTTTACTAATGATGTCATACAATTGCTTGTGTTAATATGATAAAACTGGCTGGGGGAATTGTAGGAAGTGGGACAAACAGACAAATAAAGAGAGAAAGAAGCAGACTGGTGAAAAGAAAAGGCAAGGTAAGGCAGGGAATATGGCTGAATGGGTAGATGCTAACAAATGAATCTGGCGATTAAATAGAGATAAGTGGGCTGTTTCCTTGATAAGAAAGGGAGCAATCGCTTCTGAGATAAACAGATAAATGTTCGCGCGTGTGTGTGTGTGTGTGTGTGTGTGTGTGTGTGTGTGTGTCTTAGGGTCAGCCCACAGAGAAAACGTGCGTAAACCTGCTTTTGGCAAGTGTGTACTTAATTATGGCCGTGCCAAGCAAACAAAAACAAAATGCGTTTGTCTCTGTGTTATTAAAATACTGTCTATTATGCCCGTCTTGGAGAAGAACTCTGGAGAAGTTCAGTAAAGCTCATCAAATATGAATAAGTAAACGTACATTTGAACATATAGAAAAATATTTTTTTTTTGTTAATTAGTAAACATTAGTTTACTTCCCAAAAAACAACAGGACATGGGTCAACTACCTGGTTTATGCAGCACATGCAAAACATAATGTACACCACACAATCTAATGCGGTGAATGTCAATTAAGAAATATGACTCATAATTTATTAGAAAATTTGCTAATTTTAACTTAGCTTTACCAAATTATTATTCTTTTTAAGAGAGAGACAGTGATTTGTGGGGGAAATCAGTGATTCTTAAACATCAGGCCAGCCTCAACCTATGTATGAATGCAAAAGGGAGAAGCAAGCATGAAATATCAAACCACGTGTTCATCTAACAGATAAAGATGAGCACTGACTGCAAATCAAATGACTCAGAGAAAAATACAATAGAAATAATAAAGGGCCCTATTATTTTGGATGTATACAATAAATCTGCAGATACAAATTGGCTACATAGCTACACATTAGTTGTGTATAAAAAGTCTTGCTGTAGGCAATCCAAACAGTAGGTTGTGTTCCCCTTCACTGTTAGATGCCTTAGATTGTGGTGTTCATACCATTAACAGGCTAAAAGACAATGCCTATAATAAAAGTGGGTATGGCTGAATGATTACAATTTTTTTATTTACTGTTATAATGTTTGATTCTGCTCACCATGCTGCAATTTCAGTAATATGTCCCATATTCACAGCTGCCATCATGATAATAGAATATAGCATAAGTCATTTTATTCATGTTGCAACTGAGACATTCAAATCCCAGAAAAACAGTGTATGCATCAGATTTTCACTGACAAAGTAGATTTCAGGACCATGGACAGCTACACAGTCATCACAAATGAACTAGTGCTGTGTGCAGAGCTGTCCATGGTGCTGAAACATCGGGCTTGACAGGGAGTTAGAATAGTTTGATTCAGTTTGATTCAGATGGGAATTCATTTAAATTCTGAAGTAAAAATTTAAATCAAGTCAGTGTAATGCTTGACCTTGCCATGTCGCACTTGATTCTGCCGCATACATGATGCAAGGCTGGTTTTGTTCATAAAAAAAAAATCCAATTTCAAGCTCGCTATTGGGGTTTTGAAAAATCTCCTGAATGTATTAAAAGCCCTGAGTATGCGAGTGGGTAAGTAGGTCTTGTTGGTCTTTTTATTCATTCTCCTTTGGTTGTATGGCTGGCTGGAGTCTCTTTGATCTAAATGTCAATGTGACCCACAGGTTCTTGTTATATAAAGCTGTTTTCTGTGTTTCCCAAGAAGTGCACATCTATGTGTGTGTGTGTGTGTGTGTGTGTGTGTGTGTGTGTGTGTGTGTGTGTGTGTGTGTGTGTGTGTGTGTGTGTGTGTGTGTGTGTGTGTGTGTGTGAGAGAGGAAGAAGTATATGTATAATTTTAGATGAGTTCGAGAACACTTGTGCATGCATGTGCATGCATGTGTGTTCCCCTGTAGGTGAACTTTAGTGCACTGAGTAAGCTTTCGTGAGGACAATAGAGTTATCTCAGACAATAGAGAGGCAACAAAGGAAGGGGTGGAGGAAAAGCTGCTATGCCAGGTTGTGGCCTACAGAAGGTGCTTTGGCATTGTGTGTGTGTGTGTGTGTGTGTGTGTGCGTGTGTGTGTGTGCATACCGGCAGACGGAACACTGTCTTTGAGGCTGCAGGGCGGTGAACATGACGATGACAGAGTAGTTCCTGGGTGGGGCCTTGACAAAGCGACGGAACTTGTCACCGTTCATCCTCACGACCGAACGCCGAGAGGACCACTCCATCATCTGGTCAACCTTCTCCGACAGCACATTCTGAACACACAGACAAGACAAAGTGCAGAGAGGACAATGTTTGCTGTTGGGATTTTCAGATTGAATCAGAAGAGTAATTCCCGTGATTTGAACAATGCTAGGTAACAGCAGATACAAAATAAAGGCAATCGTAAACTCTGCAGATATCACTAGGATTCCCTACGGAATATATCAAAATCCTTGACTTGTGTTGGCTGAAATAAAGGCAGTGTCTCTGAAATGATATAAAGTTCCAACTATTCCATGGCCAGGAGAAGCTTTGCTGTACAGTTTATACTTGCAGCTTTAAAAGACCACAGCTGAAATAGAGCAAGGTGTTGCCGGATCCAAGTTACTAAATCTAAATTTTAATAGGTTTGACTCATGACCTGTACTGACTAATGGTATGCAAAGAATCTGGAATGCAACAAACCTAACCATTATTTACAGAAAAGGAACCATGACCTGGCAGTCTAGGTGTGTGTGTGTGTGCACAGAAAAATGTGCAGCTTTATGTTTGTGTATAAATTGTTGTCCGTTGTTGATTATATCCGGCCCAGCTTAGCTAAAAGGTCACTACAGAGTCAGCACAAGAACACAACACTAGAGGTAAATAACACACAGGAGACATGTGTACACACATCAGCTAGGGCCTTTGCAAGGATTCTAAAGCTGAAATGCTAATTGTGGCAAAGTCACATAAAGGGGCACGGTAATGACTAAGTGTTGCTAGTTGTGTATTCATGCACATACACAAAGTGTCCTTGTACTGTGTGTATTCCTGCCTGTGTGTCTGCATGATTTTGTTTGATTTCTCAGCAGGACACTGCTTAGTTCCCACCAGCATCAGCTTTGCCAAAACTTGAGCTCCGAACCGACGGCTGATGAAATATTGAAAACTGCTGATGAAACACTTGTTTCCCAAACTCTGCTGATCAAACTGTACAGCAGGAAAAAAATATGTCCGACAAGCATATGCAAATTTACAGTATTAAACTTTGAGGACAAATTTGAGTCTACTACCTCTTTATAGGTCTGGGCGATAAAACGATAGCGATAATTATCACGATAGAAATATAAGACATGTCGATATAACGTCGATAGAACTCATTCCATCCATGTTGTGACAGACAACACAAACAGCCAATGATAATGAGAATAGCGCCGCACCAATCATGTAGCTGGAATAGAGTTACAGCAAAGTCATGTTAGGTTGACGGACACCGCACAGAGTTTCGGAGCAGCAGCACACGTGCTCATGTTTGGGCTGCTTCATAAAGGTGGACGACTCTGCATCGGTGCAGAGACAGACACAAACATGTTTTCAACTACGGTCATTGTTTTAGCGGGTTTCCACCGCTGAATAATTATAACCAGCGCTGCTTCAGGATCAGGACAGACGCACATTAAAAGGTCCAGTCCTCCTGTATATGTCACAGTCTCTGGCGGAGTCTGCTTCCTCCTCACTCCTCCACTGACCTGCGCTCATTTTACACTTTACCAATAAACACTATCACGGATCAGATTAGGACACGTACAAGGATTTGTTTCCATATCGCCCAGCCCTACCTCTTGAGCAGCATCTTTAGTACATAAAGATGCTATTGATATGGATGAATGTCAATTTCTTCTCTTTTCTTAACTCATGTGGGGAATGTGTAATTTAAGTAAATGTTTATTGTATTTTTTGCATTGATAAAAATCATTCTACTCATAGTTTACAACAAGTAGTAACTGGGGCTCGGCATATTGGATTTGTATTATTATTTTTAAGATGAATGGTGATATAGGATATATATTTTAGAATTTTATACAAGAAAAGCTTAAAGTGATAGTTCACCGAAAAATGGAATCTACTCACCACTATGCCAATAGAGGGATGGGTGAGGTGTTTGAGTCCACTAAACACTTCTGGAGTCTCAAAAATAAAAAACCTAAAGGCAGCTTGATGCTGAATTTGCTCTATTTTTATCAGGACATGTAACCAACAAAGCTGTGCCCACTTTATTGTTTATTTCTAAATGGATTATTATAAAGTCTTGCCCACCCGAGCCAGCTGAGTGCACTGACCTCCTCGACAAGGTTACAACAGTCTCCGTGCGTCTCATCCTCTGCTGACGACCAGCATACGCATGCAAGTCTCACATGGCAGCAGAGAGATATTGTGGGCTTTTTTGTAGCAGTACTCTTTCAAAAATTCCTTTTCCAATCTACAAGTAATTTATTCCATGATAGTATGAGCATCTCAAGCTACTTTGTGTACAGTGTCTTTCCATTTCTTCCTCCCCTTCCATCTTTCTACCCAGTAGTTCACTAGTATGGGATCAAGTAGACAGTAGCTAAATTATTTAGCACTGCACCTCACTCCTGCTGCTAATCGAGCACAAAATATATCTCTCTCTCATAAGCACGCACAGCACGCGCGCACGCACACGCACACGCAGAAAAAGCAGCAAAGAGAGACCGTAAGACACGTGTTAATCCTGTATTAGTTGTTCACTTCAGACAACACACTCCAGCACCAATGAGCCATGTAAAGTACGATGAGGAAAGTTCACCAAGAAACTGACTAAATACGAGTACAACACAGCACCACAACCACACACAAATGGGACTGCACGATCGCAGAAGGTATATTGTTCTTCCTGTGCACCTTTGTCTTTAATTTATCTCTAAAGTTTTTGCTCGTGTGCATTCAGCCAGAAAGGGAGAGCTGTCAGTCCTGGATGCCAATCATGCTGGCAGTAATGATGCACCGCCTTACTCACATTCTGCAAGAGCACACACACACACACACACACAAACAACTGAGCTGTAAATATACCAAAATATACTTGCAAGGGAAGTGTAAGCGATGATAAAGGTGCTGAAAAACAGTGGAGAGGAGGGCAGCTGACGAGGAGATGCTGTAATATACTGTAGCGCATGTTTTTAGGCATAAGTTGTTGTTTGGAAAGTCTAAATATAACCTGTCCTACCAACACTGTTTAATAAGATTAATAAGCTGAAAACTAAACAGACACACATACTAAGGTTGGGCCATCGTCCTTATGGCTGATGGTCTCACACACACACACACACACACACACACACACACACACACACACACACACACACACACACACACACACACACACACACACACACACACACCAGCAACTCTGCTAAAATGTAAACATTTATTTTTGTTGTTTAGTACTGTTCATGTCAAAATCAACTTTTTGAGTCTTTCAATGCTGGGTATCTGCCAATATCGAGTGCGATCGCATTCTTCATTTACGTTAAATAATAGCCTATGTATGTGACATTTTTATCAGCACCCAAATACTGAAGGCCATGGTTAAAAAATGAAAAGTCTGAAAGCTTAAATCATTAAATCATCAATAAAGTTTATTCCGAAGACAGTGACATGATTGAACAGGCTAAGCCGTCTTACCCTGTTGGATTTGTTGGAACAGGAGAAAAACTGGTGGTTGTTTAGAGGTGGTTCTTCTCTAACAAGCTTTGACTCGTGCTGACAGGCAGTATGCAGACACACAAACTGTTTATTGAAGGTCTATTATTCAGTTAATTATGGTTATGACGACATGGTGGACAATCAGTGTATTTATTATTTTAACTAGTGACAATGATGCTCAGAACCAGTATAAAATGAGAAGCTCAATGTTTTCCCCAATTAATTGCTATTGCTAATGATTTTTGCTCAAAGGTTAGTGAACCTGGACTCTGAGTATGAATATATTGTTTTTTGTAAGATTTGGGTGCAGTATTTTTGCAAAGAACCTACAATAGTAAAATAAAACATATATAAAAAAGGATATTTACAATCTTAGGTTGAAAAAAATTCGGTTGCATATTTCAGGGCTAAGCAATTCCATGTTAATTTATTCCAGCTGATATTGTTTTTGAATGGAGCGATTACTAGTGTAACTTAGGTGTAACTACAGTTAATCGGCATTAAAAGTGTTTGGTTCGTCCACGTTAACCTGCAGGAGTCTCTGAACACTTAAAGTAAATAAATTCATGACGCGCGAATCTTGAAGTGTGGAGTTTTGAAATGAAGGGGCGAAATTCTGTCAAACAGCCAAGAATGACATCTGTCACAGATGGTGGGCTCCTGCAAAATATTAAGTGTCAGAAAATAATTACACGAGAGGGATGAGAATGAGTAATTCAGTCATTTGACAACACTGGCCTCTAGGAATATGAGCTGTCTACACATGTGACCGTACAAACATTCTGTAAGGCGCCAAATGCTGGTTAATTGTAAAAAAAATAAATAACTAAGGGAGAATGGAAAAAAGATTTATTTCAAATCTATTAATTGTAAGTTTTGTTTTAGCCCTTCAGAAACCTAAAAACACTTTAAATCATGTATTGAGTTTATAATTACAACAGGTAAACATGGTAAAACTGTTGTTCTTGTATAACAAACATTAACACAGAAGCTGAAAAGGAAACACCTTGTGCTAAAAGAGGAAGCTCATTAAAAACAAAATGCCTGCCACTAACCATGATGGATTCAAATAATATGCCTGGTTCAGCTGAGGTACTTAGGTCAACTATCTAAGAATTCACGGTCGTATCTATTTCCTGTATTAAGACAGAATGATGCCTGTAATCTGCAAAGTAGTTAAAACTCTCATAAAGAGCACTTTCTGCACGGAGCTCTTTGAATATCTTATGTTAGACTCCCTCACATCAGTGTTATGACTCCCTGCTTCATCTGATCCACATACACAAACATGTACAATACATAAGCTCTCCAAACAGCCTAGGACCATTAAGGTATTTATTTTCTACCCCAGTGAGCACAGAGGGCACTAAAATGAATCACATCTACACTGAGTGAGTAAAGCCATTTTCAGACATGACCTCCGGGTAAAATCCAGAGAACGGAGTTTACCCGTAGTCTCCCTTTCACACATGCACAACATTTTTGCGTCAGGCCCGTGTTAAAAGCGTCCTCAACATGCCAAATGGACTTCTCCTGGATTTCTACAGACTTTATACTAGAAGGTCAGGTGGAGAAAGACAAACATGCACCTCCTCCGTGGAAAATACGGAGCATCTGCGCGCGCACACACACACACACACACACACACACACACACACACACACACACACACACACACACACACACACACACACACACACACACACACACACACACACACACACACACACACACACACACACACACACAATTCAAAAGTATGTTTTTCTTTTCCAATTATCTGCTTTTCAGCTGCTCCCTGTTACTTCCACATTTCTTGCAACACAAAGTATGTGCAGTGAGCTGAGAGCCCGATTATGCAGCTAAATAAAGAATAAGTAAACAGTAAATTTTACTTTAAAAAAACAAAACAAATAGCAGCAGTGTCGAAAGGAAATATGATGAGATGCACAGACGGAAAATAGGAAACATAAAAAGGAAGACATGGAGAGTAGGGCAGGACTGACTCAAGTACTGATGACCTCACAGTTAGAGGCTATAGGGGACATCAGAGAAGTTCGTCAGCCAAACAGTTAGTCAGGCATAGAGTCACTACACCCGACGGCCAGTCAGCCCGAGAGCTGTCACACAAAAGGTCAGTCGCCCAGCCAGATGTGTAACCAATAAGCCACATAATTATTTATCCAGGGAGCGAATCAGCTCAACAGCATATCAATGAGTTGACGTCAGTCAATCAAAGATTCAGTCAGTGAATTAAGGAGGCAGTCAGGTGGTGACTGTCAATCAGCTAAGTTGTTCCGTCAAATAATGAGTGAGCCGAGTATTTTAAGAGCTGACCTACACTCAACATGCCAGAGAGGACAGACACGTCACTTCCTGACACATCCCACCCTCTCTCTTTAATTAATTTTAAATTGTATGGTCTACACCAGTGGTCGCCAACCCGTCGATCGCGATCTACCGGTCGATCCCCAGTCTTCACTGTCGATCCCCCAACTCTCTGGACTCACTGGCTGTCGTCGCGCCGCAGATCAGCTGTGTGTCTGTTCTCTGTTTTTCACACGCGCTGTGTGTCCGCTACTGGCGTTGGAGTTGCAGGTTTATCTCCTGCATTTCCTTCAAGAACAAGTTGGTTCATGTACTAAAGTAAATGTCAAGACTCTACGGTATGAAGATGCGCATCTTTCGGTCTGTCGATAACAATCAAAGACCCATCTTTAACCTGATTCTTAATGTTTATCTGATGAATTTATGTCACAAACAAATGGTTGCAACACTTTCTGTATGCCTTTTCAAAATAAAAGCACTCCCGTGTTTAAAAAGGGGTTATTATTGTGAAATATTTGCAAGAGCTGAAGATGCACGGCTTCATACTGTGTAGTACTGGTGTTTATGTTCGTACAAGGGACTTCTTTCATACAGGGTAATAATCATATTTGTGGCCATATTCAAATCAAAGCCTATATGTAAAACATACAGTAGCAGCTCCTCTGCAGAACATGTTGTGGAACTGAGAAGCTACATATTTTGCATTGTAAATATAAATTGATATTAATTTGAATATTGTGCATTGAATAGAAAAAGTTGCACAACTGCCCTTCTTTGTGTATATTTATTTCTTGTACATTCAGCCTTTAATGAAATGTAATATAATGGTAGATCTCAGCTTAAGTTTGGAATTAAAAAGTGATCTTGGGCTCGAAAAGGCTGGTGACCACTGGTCTACACATTAGAGAAAGCCCCGCTGTTGTAAACCTATATTGTTGCAACATTTAAATGATGTACATGAGTTTGATTTTCATACCTGTAAAAAAGAAAATAGCACTCTTGTCAAGAACAAGCCGAAAAAACAGACAGAGGAAGTGCTGAGGATCTGGTTTTTAATACTAGGTAGTAATCAATATCAGGGCATAACATTCACCATTATAGTAGCACAGTGGAGCACTTTTAAGTGTCTTGTAGTTACTGGGGACGGTCTAGATTTACCCAGCCAGCGAAGGGTTTGATCTGTGAACCCTCATCTTGTCAAGCTAGTATTTGTTCAACCCAAAATCCCTTGCTCCGAGCAGCCTAAACAGAGGTCTATTGTAAGTGAATGGGTCTCGGCTTGGGCCATCAGGCTCCTTTACAGTTTCCTCTGATTCACCCATTGAAAGGGGGATTACTGGAAATTGGCTTCGTGTAACAAGGAACAAAGAGTCATCCATTATCACCCACACTCACTCTCTCTTTCTTCTCTCACACACACAGAGAGAGAGAGAGAGAGAGAGAGAGAGAGAGAGAGAGAGAGAGAGAGAGAGAGAGTACTGCCCTTTGTAAAAACCAACAAAACTTGCAGCAAGTCTATTTCTGGTGTCCTCATGATGACTTAGGGGCTTTCTGTGTTGAGCTAAACTGAAAATAATTAAAACACAGAGACATAGAACAAATGAGAGGGTAAGAGAAAAAGCAATATTACTCAGAAATTTGATGTTTTTTTAACTTTATTCCTGTGTTTAAATTAAATAACAAATGTAGGGGCAGAAGGTGACCGAGAGGTTTAAGACATAGAGGACGAGAGGATTTGATTAAGCAGAAAGCGGAGACAGGAGATGCACTGAAAGCAGTATGTGAAATCCTGTGAGTAAAGGGACAAAGGGAAGAGTTATTACAGTGAGATATAAAAACATATACCATCACAAATTTTGACAGTGTTTCTGTGTGAGTCAGTTTGTCTGTCAGCGTTATTGTTTCCTTCTCTCACCTCTATTGAATCAAACCAACATGCTTTCATTGTGTCAGTTCCACGTTTGTCAGCCCATAATCTGTGATTCACAGAAACACCATGACTTGTCAGTGGAAGGGGGGTGAGCAGGATTTGTCAGCTTATCGGCCTAATAACAATTATTTGAAATATATGCATTTTCCCCTGCCTTTGTCCATGCATCTTCCTGTCTGTCACCCTTCGGTGATTTTATTTGTATATCTTTCCCCGATTAGTACCAGTCTCTGTGTCTGTCTCCATGATGCTTACAGAACATCTTAAGATTGTTTTTTATTTTTTCGCTTATAGATTACAGCTTCTCTCCAAACCTCCCAGACACACGGTGTGACATTTTAAATCTTCTGTCATCTCCTTTCCCTGAGGAGCTTGTCAAAGATCTTCTGTGTATTTTTGTGGTTTAGGGTGTATATGAGTTTCAACAAGTCAACTTTTAAACTTTAAAATACCAGTTATAGGGGGAGATATGTCTAACTTTGAAGCTGAAATAAAAAGTGAATATGATAAAATGGTAAAAAGCATTTGTGTGGATGACTGGGTTGAAATTTCATGGGGAGGACACCACATTACAATACAACACAATTAAGATAACAAGTTTAGAAATTACAATGATGTTATGTGTTCACCGTTTTAAGACATTGGTTTCTTTTGTTTGTTTGTTTGTCAGCAGGATAACAACTTATTGGACATGGTCCAAGAAAGGACCTAATAAAATGCATCTGTACATCTTGAGTAAGATATTTGTGATTGTGGGTAAGAGGTGATAAAATTGTTCATCGCCACATTCAAAAACACATAGAAAAATAAAGTACAGTATGAACAATGCATTGTGTTGTGTGGCCATGCAGACAACAAGCGAACCAGTTGGCTTCGTCATTGGAAACGTCAACAAAAGTGTGGGTTTGATTTATTCTACTTGCATTAATCTGTCACACCATAGGAGCAGAATGCTGAGGCTAATTGTTTAGTCACTCTGCTTGACCTGGACTCACCCCTTCTTCCCCCTTTATTTGTCTTTTCCTCTGTGTTTGCAGATATAATTTCTCTGGGGAAAGCACAGAGCGCCGATTGGGTTTATGGGGCATCAGTGCAGTTTGATTTTGTTATAAAGGCATCCCAATAAAAACTGGGGACGGACACGAAGGCCAAGAGGCCAATCCTACTGTAAAAACAATAGGGACTTAACGCAAGCACTCAGGGAGCATATGGTCACTATACTTTTTCCCGCAACAATGCCAAAAAGGAGGAGAGGACAATAAATGAAAATATGTGGGGGAAACGGGATGAGTAAGGCAGAAGAAAGGAGGAAAATCACCAGAGCAAGTTAAAACTAAGAAGAAAGAAAAAAGAAGAGAAATCTGCAGTTACATTAAGAATAAAGCCAAATTAGTACAGACACTAATTAAAATAGCAGAATATGGAGATGCAGGCCTAACATGCGGGTAATGTTATCTCTTCAGGTAGGGAATTTTAAGTATACCTACCTAGCAATATTTTATGCTGGTAATACCAAACACAACTCATCATGACAAGAGCTGCAAATTGGAAAACAATCATGTCAAAAGTGAGTTATGATGTGAAAGATTTAGCAAGCAGCTACTGGGCAAAGTTGATATTAGTGTGCATCAGTTACGGATTTCTAATTTATTTAATACCCTTTAAGCTCCTAATCAGTCCTTAATACTAGGCACCAGCGAAGCAAAGGTAAGAAAGTTGGCAAGCCATGCGACATCTTCACATGGCAGAATGGATATGGATATTTATCAGATAACTGACTTGAAATCCAATTTCCAAAACGCTCCTTTATGTGATAAATTAGCTGACTATAGGTAAAGGAAAAATCAATAGACTTCAGGACTCAGACGTGAATCTCACTTGAGTTCAGATTTTAAGTGATGCCCCCAATTATATATATATATATATATATATATATATTCATACAAACATATATATATATATATATATTCTTATTCATGCAAAACCCCTGTTATCCATTTATACCTGCGTTTCTCTTTTTTTAAGTTTCTCTCCTTCACACTGGCCAACAGCGAAGATTCCGGTTCCAAAGGTTTTTTAATAATTTCTTGGGGTAAAGAATTTACCTCTGTATTGAGGAATTTGTGCATAGAAATATCTGATATAATAAATCGTAACTTTTTGTATCAGTTCTACAGACTAACTCTTAACATCGGTTGCGCTGGTGCACCCTGCACCCAAAAATGTTCACTGCGCCATTTGGCACCGCAGTAATACACCTATTATACCTTATCTTGACAGTTCCCATATGCATTGGTAATTTATTTAGGGCTGGGTTTGATTCCATTTGATTTGTTTGAATATCGATTTAGTTAAGTATATTTCAGTGTACAATAATTTTGCCTGAATATGAAAGAAATTTACGAAAGCTGTAAACTGAACAAGGAAACTTGGTGCATTCTCAAAAATACTGAGGTAGGCCCTTCACAATAATCAATGTTGTGTTTGTGTGTCTGCTCAGACACTCAGACAGAGACTCTGACACGCTACAAACCAACCACTGCTTCTGCTCAGATCCTGAAGCAGCGACGCTAATCGTTTCACAGCATTGGTCCGTAGTGGAAACTCTGTATTCACACTTTCTGTTTCCACTGTTCGAATATACATCACCTCGTTCACCTCCTCCTCTCCTTCACATGTGTCAGTGCGTGAGTGAGTGGGGGGCGGGGCCAGCCAGGAGCCTGTGAGTGTAAACTCCGCAGTGGAGATGAGAAGAGGATGCGAAACGACTCAATCAAATACAGAGTAATACCAGCTAAATGCTTGGCACACCGATGAGACAAAAGAACATTTTAGTCGCACATTACAGATTTAAATGGTCGCACTCTGGAGGCCTGTAGTAGTATAGCAATAATAATATTGTACATTTCTTACAAAATCCCATGGTACACCTGGACTTGCCTGGCACACCATTTGGGAACCACTGACTTAGACTCAGACTTAGTAACGGGGACTCAACTTAGACTCTTCTTTGGTGACATGCACTAAGACTAGGACTTGAACACTGGGGACTCAAGACTCAACTCAGGCTTAAGGTTCAGTAAGTGTTACTCTAACTCTAATTGAGGTCAAAACAAACCATCCAAAGCAGCCGTACTTTTCTGCCCAAACTAAAAGGAAGACACTGCAGGGCAAAAACAGACAAAAAGAAAAATGTATTTGGACCTCACTTTAATGCTGAGAATCTTCAAAAAAGAGAACCCATAAATTGAGTCCTGGAGGTGTGGCAGTTGCAGCAAAGTCATTTCATTCTCACATAGCTGATTCGTCACAATGTAGGGGGCATGATACCATTAAGTGTTACACTGCCTTTTATCCCTAATTCAGCTCCCTCTCACTGTGAAGTGGGCTAAAAGGAAACAATTAATAACACAGATTCCAGATTCTACATCTTTGGGGTCGTACTCACACTGGGGCTGTATGTACTTGTGCGCACAGTGCTTTTTGTCTGCCTGCATTATGTGCTTGGCTTCAAATATTTATGTGTGTTTCTGATGAAATGATTCAGGCAGAAAGATTAAAATTTTGCATTCCACTCGCTTAGCAATTTGCATTGGGGAGGCTGTGGTTGGTCTTAAGGTTTAATTAAGCACCGACGAGAAAACAGAAAATGAGGCAAAGCTTGCTTTGAATCCTTCGAAAACCCATCTTACATAAAATTAGAATGAGAAATTCCCCAAGTATTTCAATCAAAGGATCTCAAAAACTACGAGTACATTTTCAGAGAAGAGATGAGAAGGAAGGTTATAGACAAATTCAAAGTTCGCACTGAGCCCAGTTCAATGCTACAGTATAAAAAAACGAATTGACGGATGCAAGAAGAAACAGAAGTGAAAACAGTCACTTTTCCCTTTTTTAAATTCGGCTTTATTTATAAATCCATTATATTATAAAATATAGTGTCTCCTCAATAT
Organism: Hippoglossus stenolepis; assembly: GCF_022539355.2. NCBI lineage: Eukaryota > Metazoa > Chordata > Actinopteri > Pleuronectiformes > Pleuronectidae > Hippoglossus > Hippoglossus stenolepis. Next base: position 12,201,111 of record NC_061484.1, on the reverse strand, counting down.
ACAAATAGAACAAGCAGAAGTTTTGAAAGAAATATGCTGTACTGCCCACTTCTTTTATTAATTACATGCCACTCGATAAAGAGACTTGACACTTGAGAGCAGAAACTTCTGGAAAGAGAAGTGACAAATGTTTCCTGTGACATATACTGAAATATGAGTTTTGAAGGGCGAGCACTAACTCAACACTGTAATATTTTTGACTGAGGGCTGAGCCTATAAGAGTACTAATCTTTTTTTCCCTTAAGTAATGACCAAGCAGCCAGCACTCTCCATCAATCAGGCAGCAAAGTCAGTTTTTGGTTTTAGCTTAACTTGGGTTTTGTTAAAGGAGAACTGTTCTGCTCATATTCAGGTTCATAATTTAAATTTGGGTGATTACTTAAAATGGTTTACATGCTCTAATGTTCAGAAAACGCATCACGTTCCTCATACTGTCAAACTTCAGCACCTTGATTTTAGCTCCTGTCTCTTTAAGCCCCCCTTCGGGAAAAGCCCAGTCTGCTCTGATTGGCCAGGTGATCAACTCTGTTGTGATTGGTCAACTACTTCCAGCGCATGTAGGAAATAACAGCCTCTGCTCTTGCTTTACCTGACTTTGTTAGTTGGGCCTGCTACACTAGCTGCTGGGCATGCTTATGCAAATGCAAGGCATCATGATGTCATGTGACATCACAATGGTGCTTTGTGAGTATTGGCCAGACCACTGATAAGCCGTTTCACGAGCTTCAGCTTTACTGCAGACATATTAGAGGACAGAGAAAAACTGAAAAAGCATATGTCTCCTTTAATAATTAAATATTCAACTTTTGGTCAGTGCTTCACAATTAGCATTTTATTGTACACAATACAATAAAGTGTTGCATTGGTCATATAACATTTTTTAAAGATTTTATTTTGGAGGAATCATAGCTTACAAGCTAATGCCTTAGTACAAGTAGGCCTAAGATATGCACAATTTCTTCTGTGCTTATTTTGACAGCAGATGCTTCAAGAGATAGAAAACAAAACTAAAACAAGATTTTTACAAAGCTATTAAATTAAAAGGGGGAACTCAGGATGTCCAATTCCAATTCACAGACTCTGATCCGTTGGTTGTGTTAGATTATGTCACCAGTATCAAAATGTATGAACATTTTGTAAATGAAGGACGTTACGTTATAAAATCAATTTTGTTACAAATAATGAATTAACCTTACCTAACCGCTGGGGAGCTCAGTCAAGTCAAACACAAAAAAACGACTGTCACACCATTGTTTCCAGGTACAAAGGAATGACTGACCTGAATTTGATTATATCGCCTGCAGCACTGTCCCAACAACAATTGGTATTAGGTAAGGACGTTCAAGTAGACAGAGAGACATAAAGGTGGCAACTGCTGGGCTACATCCGGACATCAGAAGGTTTACACATCTTCCGCCGCAAACTAAAAACACACCTCTTCAGACTATACCTTGAATAACATTTTTAAACTAACAATTTAGTAGCACTTAAATGGCACTTAATATAGCACTTTGTAGTTTTGCTCTTTTGAAGAAATTGTACTTTCTTGATTCTTGTTGTTCTGGGTTTGTACCCTCATGGTTGAATGCACTTATTGTAAGTCGCTTTGGATAAAAGCGTCAGCTAAATGAAATGTAATGTAATATAAAAAATGTAAAAGACAGAGAACACATTGAAGTGAGGGGTTTAGATTCAGTCAAGGTCATAAAGTTGTGATTCACTCTAACTACCAGGTCAGCCACAATTCTCTTTTGACTTAACCGTTGTACTGTGTTTCACCACTGTGTAACCTTACTCCTTTCTCTGCCTGTCTCTTCACTTAATGCACCTGCCCAGAATGCAGACTGTGCCAATCTGCCTACGATGATCATTTTTAATGGTCAAAGTCAGGGCCAAGCACATGATGGGCATACAGGCAATACAAGTGTAATTGGCCTAGTATGCTAACTCATTATCTTTTGGAAGCTAACACTAGTATTAGTGCCTAATAACTGAGCTAAATGTGCTACTAATTAGCCTTATAAGCCATTCACATTTGTTATGTGCTTCTGCTTAGGTGAGCATTCAGTCTCTATAGGCTTATCACACATGGAAGAGCAGCTTCTTAGAGCAGCTTTTTCTGAGAGTGTCCCTGACTTTATTGGGCGAGGAAAAAATAACTACCCACTTGTGTTACCTTAAAATATAAATTTACCCCAGGTAAATACACTGCCAACAGCTATAAGCAGGAGATAAGCTATTTGTTATACACATTATGCCACATTAGTTGTAAAGGGGAAGAATTAGGATGGCTGCTCAAACAAATATGAAACCATATGATAAAATTGGAGTTCATGGCAAGTCCGAGATTTAGCAACTAGTTTATTTGTCCATGGTTTATATGTTGTCTGAACTACCAGTCTCTTAAATTTTTTTGTTTCACTCTAAAGCTTTTTCACACATAAAATGTAATTGCATATCTGGTATTACTTATTTTCTTTCGCTGCAAACTGTTAGTGGCAAAGGCAAAGGCTCAGTGAATCGAAATTCAGTATGCATAGATAATAATTTTTACTAATATAGTTGGCTTAAAATTTTACCTGAAGTAAACAGGCCGCCCAAAACAATGAGTGGTGTGCAATTTGTATTTTTCATCTTTCATGTGTCTTCATGCATAGACCACTTACTGTATGGGGTCTATGTGAGCAGTGAAACCAAAATAGAAAGACTTTAACACTGTATACTTATTCAACAGCGTTATCGCATGTTTTCCTAATATCATGCAGCCCTACACTAGACACTTGCACTGACATTTAACTCCAACCTTTCTCTGATGAAGCAGTTAGACCTGAATAGACTGGTGCACTGACTAAAGATCTCATTTCAGAATGAGCCACCAATGCGACCACTAGAGAGAAGCTTCTGTCCAGAGCCTCACTTGCTTTATTGCCTAGGAAAAAAATGCAATGCATTAACCCCCTGTCCAAGTGCGCTGAATGTGGACTTACAGTAACTTATTCTAGCCCAGCATGCCACAGCTGTCTTACAGCCAACTGCAAAGCAGTGTCAGTCTCACAGGGGAGAAGCTGAGCTAGTTGCACTAATCATGTTGTGCTCTGAGCTTGGCTGTTGAGACTAATTGGCTGGTCAATAATCTGAACAGCTGGAAGGGCGAGCGACCACCAGTTCCTCAGTTGAAACAAGGGGTGCAACAATCATGACAAATTAAGCTCCTCATTAAAGACATGATCTGTCGGCCATACATTTCAAAAAGTATCCGCTTGCTCTCCTTGTTTATTTCAGTGACAATAACAGTTAGGGAGAGCTTTTACTGTATTCCAGCTAGGCATTTGTCAACTCTGCAAAAACTGTTTCCGACCAGACTTCAAGCATCCAAATGTTGTCCTGTTTCCTGCTATAGCTAGAGACTGTGACCTAAATGACGGATTCTTACTTCACTTGGATTTTACCTGTTTGATTTGAGATTACTTCATAAATTCCCCCTCAAATCAAACACAATTTTAAATCATCGCAAAATCACAAAATGTCTAACCACATTATTATCACTCAGGAATCATGTTAATCCTCATCAGAAAAAGGAGACTTGGTGTTCATCAAATAACTCATGCTAATGTGCAACGTATGAGACAACAATTCTATGTGAGATAGTAGTATGGTAGAGGCCGTTAGTGTGACAGCGGTTCAGTTATCTCTCGAAGAAAACGTAACAGTTGTCGGGTAACAATGTGAGGCAGTATGATGATCTACTTAACCACCTAAAAAGGGAGCATCCAAAGGAACATCCCAAATATTTCACACAAACATTCAGCAGTCATCACTACCCAACACATTACAGCACTCAAGAAAAACACAAAGAATAGAAAGAGGTGATAGTGGGGAATGAAGTGATTTGGTTAGTTTGAGTCTGGATATTCAACTGCACATTTCGTGACAATTGAGAAGCATGATCACAGTTCACATTGTGGATCGTGATCATGTTTTTTTCAGGAAGCTTGCCCACACTGACCCAACAAGGACTCTCACTGGCACAAAGAGCTCTGTCCTCAGGTCAAATGAGACCAGTCAAACCTCAGAGAAGAGGAAATATGCCGCTCTAACTTCAACTATATTTAGCCTCTGTGTCTTTTTAAATCAGTCTGATGACAGCATGTCTACCATACAACACACAAAAGAACACACACACACACACACAGTGTATTTAGCCCTGTGAGTGTTAACAGGCTCTCTGCCAGTGAAGCAGAACGACTAAGAGTTTAATAAGAGAGAATCATCAGATATCTTTGACAGGCAACATGTACACACACACACACACACACACACACACACACACACACACACACACACACACACACACACACACACACACACACACACACACACACACACACACACACACACACACACACACACACACACACACACACACACACAATTTCAGTCAAGACTGTGTCTATGTAAGTGCATATGTATTAAGTGTGAGTGTGTGTGTGGTCCGTGAACCATCATGGTGACACAGGTCTGTCTGGGAGGATAACAGTGTGACGTCTTATCAGCCACAAGCCAGACAGACACAGACACAGACATTCTCATACACACACATATACACACAGTGGGATAACATGTCACCTCATATCAGCTATACAGGCCTGTCACTGTGAGGGAAGGTGGGAGGGGGGGAAGCATATGGGAGCCAAAGGAGGAGCAGAACAGATAAATAGAGGACGAAGGGGGAAAGTTGAGGGGTAAAGAAAGAAGATGAAACTGGGATGAGTACAGAAGTGACAGAGAAAAGAAAGATACAGAGAGACGGGGCAAAGGAGAGTACGGTTATAACAACATTTCCATCTGGAGATAAGGAGTGATGAGGACAGGCAGGGATGAATGATCAGAGAAGAGGTGTGTTAGCCATTAGCAGTTAGAGAGTAACGAAGAAGGTCCCCATGTCTATCATCGCATTAGTTTGCCTGATGCAACAGCAAGACACAATGAGATTTTAGTGTGCTTGAGTTCAGCAGTCAAAGAAAGGTCAATCAGCAGGTCAGTGGCTGACGGAAAGAATAATGCTAAGCTCACAACATGAGAAAGTTGTAGCACTGGTCATGTGTGGTTTAAACATACTGTGCATTAAAAACAAAAGACTATATACACTAAATATGGTGACTTGAATGACTGGGTAAGTCTTGGGTGGTATTTGTTTTGCACCCTTATCAGAAGAGTTCCCGCAGCCTGAAATATAGACTTAATGTTGAGGTCAATGCTTTTTACATGTCAAATGGCATTTGACATCTAAATATGAATTGTGGAACAAACCCAGGACTGATGGACAGGCTGATCGGGTATGTCTTTGACTGAGAATTTACAGAAACGGTTGCAAAGTGAAGGGGTGGCGTGGTGGGTGAGTCAGTGACAGACTATCTACTTGACAGACAATTTGACAAATGACTGTTATACCCTCTTTTCCACCAAAGTGGAAAGTGCTGGGCTGGTGCTAGTGCGGGTTAGGAACTGCTGAGCTAGTTCAACTTGCAAACCTTCTAATAGGCACGTCATTACGTCACCATATACGTCACTGTCTACATCCCTATGCCTCAACTGTATAAAATAACGCATAAATTTACTCAGCACTTATATAAAATATTAAATTATTCATTCAGTCCAACCTGACTCTGATCACAAGTGGCCACAACAAAGTTTTGGTTGGTGTTGTTTGTCATAATAAACTCGCCCCCAGCCTCTGACGTAGGCAGTTCTTTCTTCTCGACCAGCAACTAGTCGGTGCCACTCTGGAACCATGTTTTTCTGTCTGAGAAGCAGGTGTTTTGGCCGTCGGAACACATAAAACTTCAGATTAGGCACGGGCTTCAAACTGGCCCTGGAACTGCCATGGTGGAAAAGGGGTATAAGTGAGTCAGTGTCAAGTTTATGACGGCAGTTTACAAGGGGATCAAATGGCAAAAACCAGTGAATGACCAGTTTCATTACTTAATCAGAGTGGTTAACTAGAATCCCTAAGAAACTGTAAGTAACTTGCTGGAAAATGGTGGTTAAGTGAATGGATACCTGACTAATATATAGAGTAAGTGACTGAAATCCTGGTTGAGTAAATGACCTGACTCAAGGGTTCATCAAGCAAAAGCAAAAGAGACAAAGTCATTTCAAAGGGAGAATGTTTATACCACTGATAAACAGCATTGAGGAATGAATTTGTCAAAACAACAAGGACACACCCTGCACTCCACTCAGATTTAACTTGGCTGGCCCAGAAAGTAGCCTCGGAAATGTCAGGAAAATGGCAATAACAGTTATGAGAGAGGAATAAGGGTATGTGTTACACCCATGAAAATTGGGATAAAGAATCACGAGAGGGATGTGATGTTATGTTGAATGATCTTTTTAACCACATCACCGATGTAACATAACGGACCAGGAATTTACCATTTTCTTTTCAACTTGTCACATAGAGAGGAGAAAGGAAAATAAGACAAGCGGACAACCTGACAGAATAGGTAGTGGGGAAAAAGGAGAGAGAGAAATCATTGCATGACACCACATAATCATAGATATGTCAAAGTTCAAAGAAAGGTGGTTGAGGGTAAAAAAATACAGTGGAGGTGACATGGGAGGGGTAAGTCTTAGATAAGGAGACTGGGGGTGGGAGAAATAAATCCTTTAGCTTCTCACAAAATTAGTTATAGAAGTGTTGGAAAGGGAAGGGGAAAAGGAGGGGGAGAGGGAGGAATAACAGGGGAGGAAAATGACTCGGGAACACAGGCCATCAGTCACTGGGAAAGCAGGCCTGACACTACTGCATCAATAATTCAGATGACTACGGCTAATGAGCGAGATCCAAACAAATCACCCCTGAATTCACTGGGAGAACATTGAAACATTTCCCTGAGCAAAATATGGCACCATTATGGGGGCTTTTTAGCTGCAGTTTGGGCATTACTGGCAGCACATGAGGGAAAAGGGGTTGGATACAATATTCATCTCTCTTGAACCCTTGAAACAGTCACATTTATTTTCCTAAAAGAAAAACGGGACAGAGAGAATCAACCGAGACTGAGCCTTGGAGTGCAGGCATAAAAAAAGGGAAACCAGAGGACAAGGCCCATTTGAGAAAAGAAAGAATACAGGCAGGAATTTAAAAAGACTAACAAAGTCGATGGAATGGAAGTAAACAAGGAAAAGAAGGGTAAATCAAGTATATGTCAAACCCAGTGTTTTCTGGCATTGGAAAGATGTAGCTAACACATTTTCAAAAAAATACAGGTGCACACATAGGAAACAACTTTGTTGATCAGTACCAAAATGGTATAATATTGAAACTATAATCCACTTTTCTTTCACAGAAAAAAAGCACAAATCTTTAGATGTTAACATTTTCTTGTTCGGCAGTTGCTTTTATTCCAAAGAGGCCAACTTCAGGAAAAAAACTAGCTTCAGTTTAGAAGAAGACCTTGAAGAGCTCAAAGCTAAACACTTTCTTGAACAGAAAGTGTAGGAGACCAGGTATAAAGTGCACAGTAGTGTAGTAGTAAGGTGAGAGGAGGTGCTCTTGAAAGAGATGACTATTCAAGAAGATATAGAGGCTCTGCTCTGCTCACTTGGTAACTTGTTTCACAGCAGAGGAACCACACATGAGAAGAGTCTGGACCGTGATTGCCTTATATGCAGGAACAACAATGCCAGACAACTTTCCTTGGAGTAACGCGATGGCCATGAAGTAGCATAACCCCATATGATTGAGTTCAACTAGATGGATGCAAACACAGATGTGGCCCTGGAAGTTAATGGGTAGCCAGTGGTGGTCAATGAGCAATGGATTGACATGGGCCCTTTTAGGCTGATTGAAGACCAGATGCATCAATGCATTCTGGGCCATCTATAAGGGTTTGCTTAAAGGAAGGTCCATTACAAGGACATCACAGGCGAGAGATAACCACAGCCTGTATCAAGAGCTAGGTGGTACAGTGAGTAATTTTTAGCATGTTGAAAAACAGTACAACCGTGAGACAGATGCGTACAATAGAGAGTTCAGAGCTGTATGGCTAAACTCAAGGTTGGGAGTGGCTGGAAATCAAATCAATGATTTGATTTGTACACAGCTTTACAAAGAAATAAGAGTTTTATCCCTTTGGAGAAAATAAAATAGAAAATCAATATGTGGTAGTCAGTGTTAATGATGTGGAGGTGGCCACAAATGAATCAATAGATCAAGTGTAAAAATATGTTTGGTTCATGATGAAACTGTAGCAGGCTGAAGTACTTCAGCTGAGTAGGGGGTCCTTCATATGTGGCCCAGGATTGATTTGTAATTACACTGCTAAAATAATGTGGCCACATGAGTTGTAAACTCCCAGAAACAGTTTCATATGCAGAATACAGAGCTTTTTCCCTATAAGAACACAGATGGTTGAACAAAGTGACGCTTGCAAACTATATGCTCTGTAAAACTCATTGCAAGTAGCTCAGATATGAGAACAGAGGGAAAACTAAGAGTCAATAGTGCTTGCATAATATTTAGCTTCATAAGCCCTAGTCTAAAGTCAGCAAGTGTCCTGGGTTATGCCCTGAAGGGCCTACCCAGTAGTTTATTGGGCCTCTTTGTGCAGGGGAGCAGGCTCTTATTATTTGGATCCACTTATTAGACTGGTCCCAGGGTGAAGTAGCAAGCCTACGACTTTGCAATCTCTATCTCTCTGTAGATATATAACTCTCTGGGTAAATAATTCTCCTTGCCTCAGACTCACTGCCCTGGACTTTCTTCTCTCTTTACCTCCCCCGACTCCATGTGCCGAGGTATAGGAAGTGCTTACATTGGTCCTTTCATTGTGCTGTGGTCAGCCTTAAGACAGAAACATAACACAACCTAGATATAATATCTAGCAGAGCTGGGGTGATGAACGAGGGAGTATTGAAGGGATATAAATATTATTTCCCACTCCATGACTATTTCTTCCATTCCCCGAGGGCCACATCGCAGGATTTAAAAAAGGCAGGGGTCCAGCACTGCTGCCCTATCCTATTTTTTTCATTTCTTTTTTCTTCCTTTCTTGCCATCTGTCTGTCTCAATACTTAACTTCATCCTAAACTTCTCCTTGCCCCCTCTGAGATTAAATTTTCATACTTATCACCAGTACATAAATTCTGATTAACTCTAAGAAAAGGAAAAGTGAAAAAAAAGCGAACACTTCCCGTGTTTACTTACACATTAAACTTTCTAGGGCATAAATAACACTGGCCAAAACTGTCAGTATCATTGCTCAGGGGCCTGGCTCCGACATTAATGCCATTTTCCATCAGCATGATGCAGCACACTTTTGCTGGAGGTTTTGTACTGTACAGTGCTAATCTGAAATTCCACTGCAAACCCATGAAGCAACATTACCCAGCCAACATGCTCTTCCCCAGTGGAGCCAGTGAGCGACAGTGCCCACCCCTAACTGAACTGTCAGTCAACTAATGCTGAAGGTGTGTTTGTCTGTTCTTTTATGTAATAGACTTGCTGCATAGTGGTGCTTCCTTACCTCATACCTTTGTTACATTTCTTTCACTTCCCAGCAGAGTTTTGGTCCCATTGGATTTTTCAGTGAATAACAGTGAAATTGTGAAGAGATTACATTGGAGAGAATTTATATTTCACATCCAAAATAATTATATAAAAACAACAGTAACCCTTGGATTCATAGTTTTTTTTTTATTGTGGAGACAACATCAAATTAGCCGCCAAGGGCAAACTCCTAGCTTGATAGAAGTCGGTCTTAAATTCGGCTCCAGAAAAGTTTGACAAATGGGAACAGATATTTAAACACAGTTAGGCTTCTATCTGTTGGATGAGCAGTAAAACTATGAAAGAAGTCAACAGATGTAAATCCAAACCACAATTGCTACATTACATCAAAACCCAATCAAAAGCCTGGCACCAACGTTTTAAAGTCAAAAGTGTCATTGATTCTCTTTCAGACCTTCGCATTTAGTGTGCCACTGAATTAAAAACATGGTTTACTCTGTCACGAGCTGTCATATCTAATCACACATATATATTGACTTTTTTTTTGTATTACTATACTAGATAGATAATTATTAACCAAAAGGCAAACCAACGGGAGAAAATGGAACACCAAAAACACATAATTGAGAATGTTAACTTGAGATTTAAAGGGGACATAGCATGCCCATTTTACCACAAGTTGATATGGTTCCTTGGGGTCTTAATGAAATGTCTGTAACATACTTTGGTCAAAATACCACAAGGATCATATAAAACAGCACCCTTTTACCCTGTATAAAACAGCCCTCCACAGAGTGACCTGTTTTGAGTGCCTGTTCCTTTAAATGCTAATGAGCCAGCTCCCCCCTCCCCCCTCTCCCCCCATGATTTTAAACGATATAAATTACATATTTTATATGATATAAATTATCAAATATGCATCCCATACTTTGTATTCCCCTTCTGTTGTCCTGGAGTTTTAATTTTCCCAATCACATAATTAAATGTCCCCCTCTGCCCATCCACTACAAGCACACAAGCAGACAGACAGAGAGAGAAAGAGAGGTGGGGGGCTATGAAGACCATCATTTACCCCCGAACCCCGACATTCAACGGGTACAACAACAAGCGGAGAAAGCAGAATCGCGGGCTGACCTTATATATACAGTCTATGGGGCTGACCAGCGGAGAAATGCACGTCCTGTGTGAACAGCCAGGCGGCTGCGTGCTGGAGAACGGCGCTGCGCTGCCTCGCAGCGGCGCTTCCGCGTCCGTAACCCGGCGTAACTACTGTAACCCGGCATACAGTAGAGCTGAACACTGCGAAGTCTTCCACACAGCTGGCAGTGTGGAAGACCGCCACAGGCAGCCGCGCAGCCGCCTGGCTGTTCACACGGGACGAGCATTTCGCGCTGGTCAGCCCCATAGACTGTATTTATAAGGTCAGCCCGCGATTCTGCTTTCTCCGCTTGTTGTTGTACCCGTTGAATGTCGGGGTTCGGGATTACAGTAGCGCTGAACACTGCGGAAGTCTTCCACACTGTTGGCTGTGTGGCGCTGACACAAATTCCAGCTCACGCACGGGAGAGCGAGCGGTCGCGCCCGAGCAGCTGCTGCAGCCTCCCAGACCCAACGATCCAGACAAATGCCACATGTGAGTGAATCGCGAGCTGACCAGCGGAGAAATGCTCTCTCCAGTGAACAGCCCGCTGCGTGCTTGGGAACGGCGCTTGCTCGCAGCCTCCGTGTAAACCCGAAGTAACGAGTGTGGGGGACGGGGGCCAAGACCATGTAGGAGACTTCCAGTTCCTTGTTACGACACAATACCCAGGAAGCGCAATCGAGTCGCTCAAGCATGACGTTTCTGATTTAGAGGAACTATAACAAAACGCGCGAGTGTTTTTTCCCCAGAGTTTTTGGGTTGGTAGACATGCCAGATACCCACATTAACCTGTAGAAGCACTAACAAAGTGGAATTTGCATGCTATGTCCCCTTTAAAAAGGTATTTAACTGTTAAGGGGTCCAGGATAGCCTTTTTTATAACTTTTAGCCAATGTCTCCCAGCCCTACAGCTTAGCAATGGCCAGGGCAGGATGGAGGGCAATGAGAGAGAGCTGAAGTTGGTGAGATGAATACAAAGTGCTGCTTCCATATTTTGTCCATTTTCAGCTAAATAAGATCTTCCTCTGCCTCTTCCACCTCCTCTGCCATGGCCTCAGGCAGGCAACTGGGAAAGTACATTTCTCACATTATAACTCCTCAATATCTCTTCTGTGGCTCATTGATAGTATGTCTGTGTGTGTCTGTGTCTGTGTCTGTGTGTGTGTGTGTGTGTGTGTGTGTGCGTGTGTAAGTATGTGCGGCTAACCCCTATCTAATACTTGGGACACAGTCACACGTTTCAGACCAAATGTGTAGGATTTAGCGGTATCTATTGGTGAGCTCTCAGATTGCAACCAACTGACCATCTCTCCCGATCTAATTGTGTAGGAGAACCAACAGTGGCCTTTCGGTAAAGTAACAAAATGAAGAACAGTATTTGGTTTATTCATTCTGGGCTACTGTAGAAACATAGCAATGCAACATGGCAGACTCAGTGCAAGAGGACCCCTGATGTCGATATAAAGCGCTCATTCTAATGTATCAAAAACACAACAACTCTTCCTTTCTGGTGATAATACACAAACAAAAGCATAATTACGAATGAAGAAGAAAGACTACATTGTGAGTCAGGTCAAAAGGGGTCACAGGGTGGTTAAACTTGTCAAGTCAATTCAGCTTCCTGATTGATATAATAAGAAATAATACATTTGGCAAAGAATTGTACTCTTTTACTAGAGAAATGTCTGAAGTACAAGAAGCTAGATTGTGACACATTAATTATACTTACATCATGCAGCGCCATCAAAATAAGTGATAAATAAAATGAAGTCTTTACAGGAAACTGTGGTGCAAATATGGCGTTCTCAATTATTCTGGCTTTCCCTTCACTCGCTCAAATGCTTTTCCATCAATGGCTAATCGGTCCATCTATTCATCAACTTTGTCTTCCGCTCAGCCTCATTCATTTGTTGATACATAAAATCATTTATGCATTCCTTTTTTCCTATTTGTTCACCTGTCATGTACTGTATTTGCTCATGCATTTCTTTATTTATTCATTCCATCATTTGTTGACGTCAAATTTCTATTCATATGCAAAATTGGCTGACAACAAAGGTGCTGATGAGGCATTGCATATTTGAGAGGCAGGCTGGGTGTTAACCATAGACTGTATATAAAAATGGACAACATGACCAATCCCCAAAAGTGAAGCCAAAGTCTCACACCCGCCCCCTGGTGGCTGGGTGCAGTACAGGTCAAACCGTGCCTTCTCCATGTTAGTTAGGACACGGACCCCACTAATAAGGAAACGTCAAACAATTTGTTTCTTAAATATGGTTTCAGTCAGTCTAGGTAGTTCTTATCACACTGCATGTGCAATTTTTACTGGGAAGTTTGGTTTTAATAAGTTATTTAATGCTATAATAACAGGGCTCTGTCTCCTGGTCGCCTCAGACTCTGGCTCTAAAATGTGCAAAATTGCAGCATTCATATCTGGGATATTTGGGATAAATTTCTGGATAGTGGGAGGAAGTTGAGACGCGTCATCCATCTTTATATACATTCAATGTTGTTAGAGGGTGAGGCATGTGACTTCTTCTTTTGCTATGGCACTGTAGGATAACAGCATAGTTGGCTACAGAGATGTACAAATGTAGTATTGTCTCAAATAAAAACCTAGCTTTAAAAAAAAGGACATGGGATGATAGGGCATGGCAGTGCAATTTCACACTCTCATATTCACAGCTATGACACTGAATCCAGACACTGGCACCACTTCAGGATTTTTCACTTTAAGCAAATACACTTGCATTTGCGACTAAAACACAGATGTGTGAGAACTGTAAAACGTGTAAATAAAAGCACATTTAAATTCAATCTAAGAAAGCTGCATTTTTTTTCTGCAATAAAAAGTTGGAAAACGTAAAAATGACAATGACTCTCGATTAACCAATGGAGAAATCTCATGATTCACTCTTCAGCGGTGTCCTGCTGTGACCCGTCGGCGAATCTAAAAGCGGAACAGACAGCCTGCGCACAAAAGCTGCATCCTGCTGCATGAGCCAGTAAAAATTGGCGTGAGAAATTATAACAGTAATTGGGCACAGCATTGAGCAACTCTTACTTCAGACACTGAGGTCAGTAAGATGCAAAAATTCTCTAGGCTCTGATGCTGAAGATCATAAGCAACTCAGTGTAGAAAAACATTCAGCTGCTGCTTCTCATTTTTAGCTGGTGCCAAGTGTTGCTTTAAGTGGTTAAGAAGATAAACATTGTGGGTGTTACGTCATAGTAACTTGAAGTCAGGCCTAAATTAAACTTGGCATGTTAGCTGTCAGTTGTTGTCAAAGATGGTTTGTGAGGGAGGAACCTTCACTCTGCAACACCATTATAAAACCGAAAAATGAAATGAGCGTTTCTTCAGATCCAATGAATTCTACAGAGGCGTCTTGTTTCTACTGGATTGCGTCATGTCACTGTCAGGGTTGGTATCTCCCAACTGAACTTTCATTCATATCATATCAATAATTTAAGGTTATAATCTTTATATTTTTGCATATTTATTCATGTTTGGATCAAGAACTTCATAAAAATACAAGGTGTTTCAAACAAGGTAGTGTACTGCTGTTATTTCTATGTGGCACATACACAAGTGATGTTATCATCACAGAAATCATTTTCCTCATAAATTTCTCCTTGTATCCCTTTATTGAGGAAATACACAACATGTGGTTAATTATTATTATGCTTCTAAAATGTTTCTTCTTAGAAGCAAGTGTAAACAATTAGGTATCAAGCTAATGTGCCGTCCCAAGGCATGAGGAGAGGTGCCCCATAGTGTGCTACAACAATGATGAGGAAGCACAAATGTGTGAAAAGCTGATGCTTTTGAATCACAGAAACTTCTCATGTTAGATGACAGCAAATGTGCAAAGCCATGACTCACAGGTAAGACGTGACACTATACATGTAAGCTGTTTAGTGAGACAACTGCTCGGCCAGTGTGCATTAAAGTATAATCATAAGCCGTTTTCAGACATGACCTCTGAGTAGAGTCCGGAGAATTGGCTATGGAGTATAGCTTAGTTTAGTCATCCTTAAACACATGCACAACACAGCGGGAGGTTATCGGCATTGTCGCGTTCACAACAGCAACAAATCCTCCGCATTATTCAGGCCAGAGGTGGAGCAGCCGGGTGCAGCAGACAGCTCCATCTAACCCCCCCACACTCGCTTGCTGTAAGTTCAGCAGGGGATCATGTCTGAAAGCAGCTCTAGAGAGACCATTATGAATAAAGTTTCATTAACTAAATAACACAAATATACATGATAGTATAACCTGAATGAAAGATGTAGTGTCTTCAACTGTTTAAGACACGTTAATATATCAGTGTAATAATCACAAAGACTGCCCCCTGTCTGATCATCACAACTTGCATCTTCACCTCCAGTCTGAGAAACATATTTCATTCTCTTTCTGGGGCCTCCCATACATAGTACACACTCATGTTGCTGTAATAATGCGAGAAGTAAAGTTATCACAAACAACAGCATCTATTACACTTCTGTCCGTCCTGGGAGAGGGATCCCGCACATGTTTCTGTTTCTGAGGTTATTACAGTCCCCCTCCCCCGTGTCAGATCCAGGAAGTACAGCTCGACGGCTTCCTCCTCGCTCTCCGTGAGGCTTAAACAACCCTGCTATCTCCGCAATGAAAACACCACCACACAGCGTATGTTCCTATAACACCTGTATTGAAACAGTTAGGGAGATGTGCAGCAGCCTTGATGCAGATAGCAGGCAAGCTAGCTCCAGTGGTTATTGCGAGCATCTCGCTAGCATCGGCTGATGTTTCTGTCAAGCTACCAAGGAGTGCAACACAGCACTTCCTGCTCTGATCATTTCCAAGACAAGAGTCTTGAGGGCGATAATGCTGATAATACTGTTTTAAGTAATGAATCTGGTGTGAAAGCAAAGGAGGGATGAAGGTGTAAATACGTAGCACATGTTAGTGCTGCTTCCACACACAAGACTTGTTATATGATAGTTTACACCAACAGTACGTTAGCTGTTAGCTTAACTAGTTAGGCTTGTAATTCCTGAACCCGGCATCTGTAAACAGCAAACTTAGATTTAATAATTAAATAATAGATTGTATTTCAAAAAGATCAATTGCTCGTCGTCTCTTTCATTCACGTTAAAAGCAATTGTTCCTCAAACAAGGCAAACAGAGCTGAGCCCGGACTCACTTCCTGTTCATTCTCACTAGCTTGTCGCACACCGGAAGATTCAACCTGTCCACGTCTTTCATGAACAAAAACACAATATTCGCGTAGAGAATGAATTCAAACAGGTGAAGCGTTACCTCCTTCTTCTTCTGTCCTCCCCCGGGCGGCAGGCACAGCACCAGCAGGAAGAAAACAGACAGCGCCGTCAGCTTAGAGACGGTTTTAGCCCAAACAGTCGCCATGACGGAAAGATGCTCTGACTGAGAGACGTGTCCCTGCCAGAGGATTGGACCCTGAGCCGGCCAATCAGCGTGAAGAGATTTGAAACGCGGTGGCTTCTGGGTTGTGTAGTGTTTTTTTATTTTGAGCCAGACAGCTGATTCCAAACCTACCACAGACTTTAGGGTTATACTAAACATAGATTTTTGTAATTATTAACGCACTATAAATATGGACGATTATTAATAACAGCATAGTGTTTACAATGAATAATATTAAAGCACTGTTTATATAACACTTTGTTATTCAAGGTGTCTTCCTGGCCTGAACGTTTTATTTTATTTTATTTTTTCGTTGTTGGTCTAACTCTGATACGTGCAGACACAGAATAATCAACAACAATTCATGTGTCAGTGATGATTGACTGGATTTAGTTGACTGTCTAAATAATTGAATACATAATCTGCGGCTGGATCCCAAACCAGAAACCACCACGTTAAGTTGTTTCTTAACCAGGCTTTTAGGGCTTTCTGAATAACATCAGCTGACAGAATTATCTTTTATTCAACACGCTGACATTTTTAGATGAATTCATTTAGCTATTTTCTTCAATTATGACTGCATTCCAGCCTCAGAACAAGTGACTTGCTGAATATCTCTCTCTAATTAAGTTGCTGGTCTGCAGCTCGGCCCGCCGTTTATCAAAAGTGCAAATGAATGTGACATGTGAACGAAGGACTGCAGAGTTTGTCTCTGTTACTCTCGCTCATATGTTCTGGGAAGGCTGGGTTTGTCACAGACACTTGATAGAGTTAATTGAGGGGGACAAATGATTTATGTGAAACCACTGGGGTGACTTGTCTCGCGGTCTCTCCATGAAATTACACCTAAGCAATTTGTGACTAATGTTATGCAGTACATTAACTTGGCAATAAATTTCACCTGCATAAAGATTTTCACAGTCAGGGCAGTGGAGACTATGGCTTATTATTTATTTCATATGTAGTGACGTTCAAAATCTAGTTTATTTTGTTACATTCACTTTCTGTTGTGCAGAAAAGCTTCCTGTCTGCCTAAGATTGTATGCCTACTGACTCAGTTTGTCTCCGAGCTGAAAATAAATATTTCTTTCACAAGCGCTAGCGCTGAAGATGCATTGATGCACCTGTTTGAAGCCTTACGTTTAAATGTGGAAAGAAGACAAAGAACATGAAATTCTTACATTTCTGTAAGTCAATAGGCGTGTTTACATGGACGTCAATATTCTGATATTAAACTGAGTAAGACAATGGTGTTGTCTGTATAAGACACTGCCATGTAAACAGCATTTTCTCATTACCTTAACCAATATAAGGTCATTCTCGGAATAAGCAATAATCAAATTAAGACATGTGGAGCATTCCAACCATACTTGCATTATGTGGACATTGTAGTCAAAACGTTTGAATGATATTTATTAGAATTACTCAGATCAGGTTCAGTCATGTTGGCTGCATCAGAGAAAACCTATAGCTCGGTTGGGTTCGTACAGAAAACTGAGGCCTGAGCTGCACTCTATTAGAAATGTATACATCTTAATCACATTATAACACCCTAATGGAGTTTTCACAGCACTTTGAGCCATCGACATACTGCAGAGTCTCAACAAGATGGGAAAAGAATAAGGAGTAAAAGCATTTGCAAAATAAGAAAAAAAGACTCCAAGGTCTATAATAGCATCGTGCATTGAACTATTTCACGTGTCGGATGTATGACGTAGTGGACGTAATGTTGATATGTAATGTTGAACATGAATATAATAAGCTATTTGCAACTCTTATAACCATCATGTTCAAAGAAATGTCTTGTTCAGAATAAGGCCAATACAGATTATTGCTGTCCATGTAAACATTCCCCTTTGTCACTGAACTCATTTCATTACACAATTGGGCATTCTATGCAGTGCAGGTGTGTGCTTATGTATGACCTTGAAGCAGTGTATTAAAAACTCAATGTAACTGGACACTGAGGTAGATGTTATGGTACATGGCAGTGTGTGTGTGCTGATACGTTACAGCAAAGCAGGCCGTGCGAATGGATCCCTGCAGCAATGGAGTGGAGGGAGAGTGTTAATGCCCCAGTAATAGATGTGTAAATGGCTTGAGCAGGGTCTAATGACCTGCTGTAAGAAATATAAATAAACCTGCGATACTGGGCCGATGCTTTACAATCTGCTGTCAAAGAGCTGCGAGGGCAACTCAAACTAAATAATAATTAGACAAGCACGCAAATGAACACAAATGAGGAGTGAGGGATGAAGGAAGTGATTAAACAACAGACCCACTTTCATACACAAACCCTCTCTTCCTCTTTCACTCTCACACAGACAAGTACACGCACACACACACACACACACACACACATGCACTGCAGAATGAAACGCATGTTGGAATATTAAAGCCAATGCACCGTGAAACAATCAGTACGTGTTGCATTCTTGTTAAACCACAGTTCACTCGCTCTCTAGCAGCTCAATCATGGAAACGTTCCCAGACTTACTGGAGCTTCATTACAAAATATGTCAAATGATTCTTATATTCCTATGACATAACAGCTCTTAAAATCCTTAACTTTTTGAATTAAACGGTCACGTAAAATTCACTATTCAGGCTCCAACTAATGATTATTTTCATTATTGATCAATTATGAATGATCAATTAATCTGGGGACGTTTTCTCCATTAAATTATAAAATGTTCTGTCTATGTAAGAAAATGGTTTTAAAAATGCCAAGCAGTATTTCTATAAAGGCGATAATATCATGAAAAAATTACACACTATACTAACCGTTTTTGTTAATCAACTATTCACGTGACAGACTACAGTCATTTAGTCCTCTTATTCCCTTAAGGGGCATAAGGCATCAACAATTTGCCTCGAGCTACGTGTGGGGCTTCTCCCCATATTAGACCCATCTCTTTTACCTCAGCTGTCACAGTTTGCCACCATGTTGTTTTGGGCCGGCGTTGTTTGCGTTTTCCAGGTGGTGTCCATCTTAGGGTTCACAAAGTTTTTCTTTCCTCCCAAATAGAGATAAAGAAAAGACAGAGGTAATTCTAGTTTATGTTTAAGAACTTAAGGTTGGTGAGATTTAAAAAACGTTTTATTGATCAATAAATTCACAAAAAATAATTCCGCTGTTATCCTCCTCCTTGTTACTGCTGCAGTAACTGCAGCTATTGCAAGTTCTCGCTGATCTGTCTGCAACACTGTTTACTCCGGAGACTCCAAAAGTGGCTTGTGGACTCAAACACTTCACTAACCCCTCCATCGGCATACTGGTGAGTAGATAATGAGTGCATTTTCATTTTTGGGTGAACTATCCCTTTAACCAATAAGCAAAACCAACTTTCTCATCTCCATTCTCATGTGCATCCAAGATATTATCTCTGGGTAGCCAGCTAATGCTAATCACTAATTTGCAAGTTCCTGTCACTTTATGCTGCATGGCCAGGAGAATAATGCGGCCATCCAATGAACATGTCCTCTCTCTCTGCAGCTAGCAAAGCAAACAGCTGCACTTTGCGTCGGAGCAGAAGAATAACTCTCTTATCTGTTCACAGCCGAGGGGAGCATTGAAAGCAGGCCATGGGATAGAGAGAGGGAGACAGAGAAGTCTGCTAAAGGCAGTTACTGCCGCTGCACAGCTGCATCGGGGTTCCTCAGACTCGTGGGGCAGGTAAAATAACACACGAGGACAGAAACTACAGTGTTCATAGAAAAATAAGGGGCTGTTGTGAAAACCACATCTGCCAATTTGACGACGATCCCAGGGGAAGTGTTGCTCTGTGTGATCATTTTCATGAGCCTTTTTTGTGCAGCAAAGTAAAATTCAGTATAACGCTCAGCTGCCTTTCCATGAGCAGTTGTGGCAATAAAGTCACTGGAATAAGTGAGGGGGATTCTGTTTATGTATTTGCATATCTGGGCAAGCAGCAGAGATATCAAACCAAGTAAATGAGAGACAGTATGGATGCCGAGAAAACGGTTTATGGTTTTTCTAAATGCAAGGCGAAAGGCAGAGGGGATATTTTAGACAGAGAGAGAAAGAGAGAGTATGGGGGGGAGAAGGGAAGGACAGACAGGTGATGTCATTTCCAGCTGGCAAAGGACTGGGTGCCCATATCTGAGGTCAGACGCTCCCTTATAAAAAATAACGAGTCCTCGGAAAGATGATTAATTGCCCGGCAGCGCAAAGTTTATAGAAAAGACAGAGAGAGAGAGAGAGAGAGAGAGAGAGAGAGAGATGGTGGAGGGGTGGGGCTGGTCCCTCTGATACTGAGGAGCAGGAAATAGCGAAAGAGCGCGAGTGAGAGAGGGGCTGAGAGAGTGCAACATCAAAAGGGAAACAGAGAGAGAGAGAGAGAGAGATGTGGGGTAGAGAGGGATTGGAAACAAATAGAGGGAGGGATGGAGAGAGGCGTGTATTGAGAGAGCTGAGAAAGAAAAGAGGAGAGTGAGACAAACAGAGGAGGGAGCAGAGAGAATGAGTGAGGCATTAATATGATGTTCGTTATCTCTGACTGACTCCCTCAACAAATGTTCCTCCGTGGTCTCTTGTGTGCAATTCAATAGAACTATAGCTTTGTGTGTGTGTGTGTGTGTGTGTGTGTGTGTGTGTGTGTGTGTGTGTGTGTGTGTGTGTGTGGGGGTCACCTATGTGTATGTGCTCATGGAGTATATCTCACTGTGTACACACCAACTCTCAGAGGCAACCACTTCCATTTAACTCAAGCCCATTTTACACGAAGCCTATAGGATATCACAATAGCGTAAAGCAGAAAGGACTTGAAATGGTTCTTGATGCGGAGGCTTTGAAGGTGCAGGAGAAATCTTTGAAGACAAGTATGATGACGCCTCGCAGGAGTCGTAGATCAACAAAACAGTGCTGAAAACACACATCGTCTCTTTGATAATGTAAATTTGGTGAACGCCTGACGTTTGGCCTTTGCAGATTCACCAAATACATAATGAATAGCATAATAAATCACGTGGGTTTGAATCCTCTGTGGAATATGATTGGACGAGGGCGATAATCACATCCCTCCTTGTTACAGCGTGGCTCTGTGTTTTCCGCTTGGTTAGCAGAGGATGGTCCGAGTGTGTGCGAGAACGTTATTCAGCATATCCTGCCTGTCTCTGCTCGCCTGCAGTCATCATATCTGATAGGTCAGGAGGACAGAAGTGGACGTTTCTGTGAGCAAACTACAACTGGTGAAGATGGTCTGCACCACAATAAAAGTTAAAGTAATTAAATCTCCTGTCACGTCTTCTGTTGTATTGAATGATTTGGGGACATTAAAAATAAATCCCTCCAACACTTGGTACGTGTTCCCATGGTAATTCAGCTTAGTGTTATTTTTTCACACAGTGTTCATTTTGTGACAGGTTATCATGATACGTCTCATCGTCCTGGATGAAAAGAATCTGGCTTAAACGGAGATGATAATATCAGTGGCAGATCCAGGGGTGGGGCCAGGGGGGCACTGGCCCTAGCTGAAGCTGATGGTCCCTGAAGTGCCCATGTCCTTTCAGCAGTCCCTTTTTTTTTTTATAAACTAGTCACTTACTAACAATGTTAACAATAAATATGACATTTTGTTAAATGTGTTTGTCTCTTTAAGCTTGAACAAGGACCAATTTCCAACATATATTTAATGACGTGTTCCCAAGGTATTCCTGCTTCTTTTTTTTAATTTTCAGTGTTCATTTTGTGACAGATTATCATGAAAATTTGTGATATGTCTCATCGTCCTTGATGAAAGCAATCTCGCTGAGATGGTAACAGGGGCGGGACCAAGAGGGCACTGGCCCCAGCTGGAATCTGATTGGCCCCACAAACGTTCCTGTGCTGTCAGTCGTCTCTTATTTCAAAAAATAAACTAGTCACTTCCCAACAATACTAACATTAAATATGACAATTTGTTCAGACTATATATTTTCTAAGCGTTTTTGAAGTACACAATGTTCTTGAACAATTTTTTTAATATAATAAATGATGTGTGGCTTTGCTCAAAGCTATTGAGGTCATAGTCAACAAGTAAAGGATGTAAATATGCACCTTACTGAATCAGGTATCGTGCCTGGATGTTGGACATATAAACAGCCCCTCTCTGTAAATTGGGGCCCCTTCATGGCCCCTGATTTAGAAAAAATTCTAGATCCAACTGTGGATGCTAGATTTTGGTCAAACTTGTCACTTATTCAGAATAACTCATGGACTTCGCTCCATGTCTCCTCCCCTTCCATTCTCTCCCCTCTTTTTCTTATCTCCTTCTCTTGTAATCAGCTCATTCTTTCCCCCTCTTTGTTCCTCCTCTTGTCCCCTTTCTTGATTTTCTTTTCTTCCCATCCCATCGCCTGCCTCTGCTGTCACCGCACCATCTTCGCTCCATCCCACTCCTCAGCCATCCTTTTCTTCTCTCCCTTCCTCATCCTCTTCGCTCATCTTTTCATCCTCTCCTCTGCCCCCTTGTCCTCTCCTCCTTTTGTCGCCACACTTCCCCTCCTCCTCTATCCCCTCCACGCTCTACTCTCTCTGCTCTTCACCTCTATTCTCTCCTTCATCTGTCTCCTTTTCCTCTTCTAATTCTGTCTTTCCCACCCCTCTTTCTCCACCTCTCCTCCTTACTCAATAGGTGTGTGTGTGTGTGTGTGACAGATAATACAAAGCCCTGGTGGTCAGCAGGCGGCGACACCTTATTATACAGGCGAGAGAAGGATGTGGACAATTCACACAATAACAAAAGAAAAAACAAAAGACAGAAAGAAAGAAAGTTTTGTCATCCGGCTATAATAAATATGCATGATTTATTTATCTGTTATATCTCTCCACAGTCCCAATGTGATTATATCTGTGTTCTATTCAAATGACTGTATCAGCTAATCAGTTTGGTACAGATACACTCTTTCTATGTAGCAGCAGACTTTCTGCAACAGCCTGTGCATTTAAATCTTTCTTGTCTTCAGTGGCAAAGCAGCATTTTCATTCATCTACTTGATTAGACCCCCCTCTCTCTCCTCCCTCCCACTCTGTCTCTGTCACACACACACACACACGCAGGCACGCACGCACACACACACACACACACACACACACACACACACACACACACACACACACACACACATACCGGTCAGTCACTGGAACCACATACAGCATAAAGCGTCCTTCCTTCTCTCCTCTCGTCTGAACTCTGGCAGTTCTCTCCTTATCCTCCTCTTTTCAGTGTTTCTCCCAGCATCTCTTTCTCCCTCCCTCTTTCTCTCTCTCTCCTGTCCTCTCCCTCTCTCTCTCTCTCTCCTCCCTCTCTATCTCTCTCTCTCTCTCTCCCTCCCTCTCTCTCTCTCTCTCTCTCTCCTGCTCCCTCTCCTCTCTCTCTCTCTCTCTCCTCTCTTCGGGGAGAGCTGGTGTCTCTGGCGATTTGCCGCATGGAAGTCGCCCAGGCAAGGCAAAGGAATATCAGCTGTCTGATCCGGACTCCTCTCTCCAGTTGGCCGAGCACTGTACGAACAGCAGACTCCAACAACAACATACCGGGGATTTCACATAACGGCATCTATCCGTCTGCGCACACAGACCAGCAGGAGACAAGTGTGCGCAAAAGCCACAGCTTGAAACACCAGGGTTGCGCACGGCTGTAATTATCTCGTATTATCCTCTATTCCCTCCACTGCGCGGACAAACCGGGGACCGGAGGTGCTCGCTGTGGTGGTGGGGGGTGACACTTCCACGGGATGGAGTCCTGATTCTCCCACCGGGGAGGAATGAAACTGAGAAAGCCCGTCGCCGCCGTGCTGGAATATTAATAATCCGATCCTGACAATAATCCAGGGGATTTGAGTTCCAGACTCTGAGCACCCCAACTTTTTTTTTTGCTCTCAGTTTTCCCTCTCATCCCTGTTTCGTCCACCCGTGGGGACTTGTATTTCCGTGACTGATTTGCAGTATTACTTCACTCTCTAGTCATGGACCGGTCCACGTCTTTGGATATAGAAGCGCTCAAGGTAAGGAAGACGCTCGCATGCAGCCCGGCGGCGCGCACATGTGCCCGGGGAGAGAGTTGCGATCCCCCCGCTGGGTGGATGGGTGGATTGATTCATGCATGGATGGATGAAAAGCCCATAGATGACCAGGTGACCTGTTGGGTTACTGGTGATGATTGGTAACATGATTGTTCCCAGTGGGTGGCTGGTTGGACTAATCCGCAGCATGTGACGGGTATAATGGGTAAAGCTGGTGGGTGACTGATGCGTGGATGAGTATCCAGGTTCCTGTTTGGACTCGCTGACCCAGGGGCTTCAGGATGCTGCATGGGGACCAAGGCTGAGACGCATTACACGGAGAGGTTGCAGCAGGAGTACCCAGCTCTACACCTCTCCTCCTCTGTCTCTTCCTCCAGCTCCCCCACATAGCACGATATGCACAAACCCACACTCTTTCTATGTTCGAATAAAGGGAGGGAAAGAGCAGGGAAGCGCCTGTTGTCAGTATTCGGTGCGTGGGGTGAATTTCAATATGCTTTGCTTGCACGGTTGTTGCAGGGAGCTGCTGTGGGCGTCGGTGGGACATGCACTGTGCAGAGGGTCTGTGTAGAGCGAAGGAAAGAGAGCGATTTCCAGCCTGTCCTGCAATCCCTCTCTTCATCACTCTCTCACCAATTAGTTTTAAGTGCAGTTCAGTGTGTTAGAAGTGAGATCTTCACCCAAAGCAATCCAAATCCTGGAGAGAGTGAACGTTTGAGTGACATACTGAAAACGGTTTGCCATGGCAGAAGTATGGGTCGGTGCAGCAGCTCCATATTTAGAATAGACACCAGCAATAGTAGAAGTGTGTGAATAATAGTCAATAATAACCCCAAAAGATCACTATCACTCCACGCCCCATGCATTATGTAATCCTATACTGACTTTTAAAATGTATTGTCAGGACTCATGGGTGTAAAAAAACATCCGTGTCACAGACCCTGTGCTGCTGCAGTTGCCGATAACCAGTGATTTGATAAATCAGCAAATCAATGAGGTCGCCCAGCGGTTTGACATTTCAAGTAACATTTTATGGGATCAAATTTCTGAGAAAGGCATCCTCGGTGCTGGGCTGATGCACTGCTCCAAATTGACTCTGACTCAGCCGGCTGGTTGTGGAGCCCAAAGATGGAAATCTGCAATTTGATTTTGAAAAATGACAGCGACCGTTCAACAGTGAGCTCGATGTGCAGGAGTGCGAGAGTGTTGATGGGTTTTCCGTCAACTGGATGGACTGTCTGCTCATGTCTGAGGTAACGCAAATTGTACTGCGTCAGTGAATGGAACTTAAACCTATATAGTTTACTAAAAGTGAGTGTCTCTTATTTACTGCAATCTTTAGTTTTTTGCTGATCAAAGCTGAGACAGTCCCCAAGTTATCATCTTGGAAAGCTGTTTATGTTGCCGTTGACAAGTTAAACATTCAATAATATAATATATGTG
Source organism: Hippoglossus stenolepis (assembly GCF_022539355.2). Taxonomy (NCBI): domain Eukaryota; kingdom Metazoa; phylum Chordata; class Actinopteri; order Pleuronectiformes; family Pleuronectidae; genus Hippoglossus; species Hippoglossus stenolepis. The sequence goes on along the minus strand of NC_061484.1, from coordinate 12,175,559 downwards.
GACAGATATATGTTACGTTTCTCTCATGTTAGAAGCATAATTGCATCATCATTTTGTGCCGGACACATTTTCATGTAGAGTTTTGTTTTTTCCACAGAATCGGTGTTGAAAAAACAGATCTCTGCAGGAGTTGGTTGTTTCTGTCTTTGGGTTTGAAAGTCCAGTTCAGCTGGACCCTCTCACCCAAACAGTTAACACAGGGCTCACATACACACAGCTGCTGGTAGCAAATTTCCGTGAGCAGGGTTTGTAATAGCAGACATTTTTTTGCATATGAGTAGAGATTCATTCCTCTGCAGTGGCATTAAAGGCACTGGCCCACAGATAACTGTACCATATTCAGAGTTTAACAAGAAATGAAGAGAGGAACAGGAACGTTAACTGTGATAAACAGCAGACGATGCCGATGTACTGATTCTCCCTCACAGACACACGCACTCTGGAGAGCTTGAGAGCCCGAGCTCATCTACTGTCCATTGAACCTCCACGTCACACACTCGGCCACACCTCCAACAGTCTTCATTCTTTCGCTGCTCTCTTTGTTGTCTTCTGATATGCTGGAAGCGAGGTTTCTGGAGGAGAATTTAAGGGGGTACTGTACATCTTAATACTGCTCTCCTCAAGAATACTCCAAGATCATGAAAACAGTGTGGTAAATGGAAATTCTGGTACTTTTTAAACTGTATTCCTGTTCTCATCATTTGTCCGTCATTCAGGTCTCAGTATTACAATGAGTTGTATATGGCTGTACACACACAACTGGGGTTTGAGTTTCACTCAAGCCAAGTCCAGTTGCCAATACAGCTATGTACAAACCCCTGGTGTTCTCATATCTGTGGCCGCACTGACCACAAGTAAACCTTGCACTTGCCATCTCAGGTGCAGATATACAGGAGACACAATGCTAAGCAGCACAAGCTTCCTAAAGCCTTCCAAATACAATTAGCTTTACATATAAATTGTAATGCTTGTCTCTGTAATGCAAAACTAATGTAAAACTGAACACAAAAACAAACCCCTGGGTTAGCTATTGTAGCAAGAACAATTTAAAACCATTAACTCTGCCTGACCTGAGTCTCTGCAACACAGGTGTTGATGCCCCAAAGTCAGAACAGCCAAAATTATGAGAATAACACACAAGTCAAAAATGCTACAATATTCTTTCACTATTCAATGAAAGCCTCTTGCAGTTTTGAGAAGTGGTTGCATATTAAGTGTTGGTGTCCCCAGGGTCAAATAATATTACCATCTTCCTCTTTGTAAATAAGTGATTAACATGATGATCCAAAACTCCCTGCTGATGTTGGACCGAAGAACCAATTTTACACTAACTGTATTTTAAAAAGTATAGTGTCATCTCAAGCATAAAATACTGTGTGTGTTTGTTTGTCTTTTTGTGCGTGATTCTGGCCAGCTGGCTTTTCAAACTGGAGACAAACAGACACACACACACACACTGCACTGACTGGAAACAAATCTGGCTTTTCATTAGATTGGATCGCTATGTGTGTATGTGTGTGTGTGTGAGTGTGTGTGTGTGTGCACGCGCCTCAAATGCAAAGAGCAATCATAGGAAATGAACAATGAACAAGGACAACACTGGGACATCGGTAAGAAACTGCATTATATCAAATATACAAGTAGTGTGTGTGTGTGTGTGTGTGTGCGCGTGTGTGGGCATGTGTGCATGCGTATTTGACCAAAGACCTATCTGCTTGTAAATCAGTGCAGGTTTCAATATCAATGGAGCAGTTTAAGTGCTATTGATCTTTAGTAATAGCTGCACCATAAATTATATGCAGTATAATAAAGGCAGTCAGACTGAATTTGACCCTCTAGATCAGAAGCTTTCAACTTGTAACAGGGACATGTTGGAAAAGCATAGAGTGGTTTTAATTTGGTCCCACTAGGTTGAAATCAGAAGTTAACCCTGGTGTAACCAGGTACCCTCAGTTCAGACCTTTATCATACCAGAAAAAAACACCATTGCAGTATAAAAACACAAAAATGTTACCCATTACCCATTGGTATTTTTGAATGGGTCTGGACCGCTCGGTTCATTTTTGATATGCAGGGAGCATTATCGACAGACATTCAAACAGTCACAGCAATTAAACATGTGACGTAGATCAAGGTTCAAATTTAGGCAGGCTACTAAATAGCAGATACTTGTTCCTCTTTTCGAGGAAAATATAGCATCCAGTTGTTTTCCTTTGTCTCCATGGTGGATTCATCAGATGACTCCACAACAGTGGCAGCCATCATGAAAATGCTTCAGCAGCGCTCCTCTGTCAGTTATTATATCAAAACCCGCTCCCTTCACCTGTTACCGGTGGCTGCCCGCATCCGTTTCAAAACACTAGTACTTGTGTACCGTGCTGCGAACGGATCGGGTCCAGTCTACATCCAGGACATGGTTAAACATTACACCCCAGCCCGTTCACTCCGCTCTGCTTCGGCCATCGGCTTGTTGCTCCCTCACTGCGAGCTAAACACTCAACAAAATCACGACTGTTTGCTGTCCTGGCTCCTAGATGGTGGAATGAGCTCCCCAATGACATCCGGACAGCAGAAAGTCTACACGTCTTCCGCCGCAAACTAAAAACACACCTCTTCCGACTATACCTTGAATAAAAGTTTAAACTAACAATTTAGTAGCACTTAAATGGCACTTACTTATACCACTTTGTAGTTTGGCTTTCTTGAAGAAATTGTACTTTCTTGATTCTTGTTGTTCTGGGTTTGTCCCCTCATTGTTGAATGCGCTTATTGTAAGTCGCTGTGGATAAAAGCGTCAGCTAAATTAAATGTAATGTAATGGTTGGGATTGGCTTCACCAGTTTCAGGACAAATGGTCTGAAAGGGAAGGAGGGCCAAATCAATTGCGCAAGCGTGAATAAACATGAGCTTGCTAACTGGTCTGGTTTCCAGACTCAAAAAGCATTTAACATACTAAAAACCCAGTAAGATAGTTACCGCCATTTGAATTGTTGCTTTAATGCAGAAAACTCAGGTTTGGTCGTAACACAGAAAACAGCAACACGAGGAAAAATCAAATGAAAAAGTGAATTCTATCACATTATGAGTCTTGCATTAGATAGAACTTATAACACTTATTGGACATGGAATAAATCAAAACTTGAACCAGTCGCACCTATCAGAGTTGCACCTAGATGTCTGACAACTGAGGGCAAAAACAAGTGAGAACAAATCCATATTAAGCACCATTATATCATGGTAGGGCGTGAACATTTGTTTCCACTGGTCAGGGTGACTGGAAAAAAACCTCAAAACCTCTAAAGCCCTTTTTCAATTGGTCAAAAAAATACAAACCAACACCCACCAACGTCTGGCTTTTACCTGCTATGAAAATGTATTTAATCGCGTAATCACAGCCAGGTGAGAGAGCACCTCAGATGTCGCCCGTGACGTTGAACATGACGCAGTGGGGGAAAAGAACAGAACGGCTATGGTAAAGGAGTCAATTGTGTTTTTAGCGGGTTTACCCATATTTAAAAGCCCTGGGTATACCCACTGATTTCGGTGTAAAAGAGGTATAAGGCACTTTATCCAGCTGAAATCAAAGACCCGAAATTAGGGTAAGGTTGAAATAATGTGCGTTGGCTACAGCTGACAATGGCTGCCAGTTTGTCTTCATCAAATACTTGCACCGTTTCACAGACCACCTCGTTTTTCACGACAGAGCACAACCTGCAAGGGATGGTTAGTTACCTGCCAAAGTGGCTGGCAAAGCGCAGCCGCTTATGGTACGAGCCTCAGCCAAAATGAACCAGCGTTTCGGATGGTGGCTGCTCTCCCAACCTGGGTTGCACTTTTTCACATAACCCCATTTGGTAAGTACCCAGAGCAGCCTCATTTTTTTTTTGTTGTTGCATTTTTGGCCCCTGAACAGCTCAACTGGAGCTGTTGAGGGTTCAGTGCCTTTTCCAAGGGCGCTCCAACAGTAGCTGCCGAGGGATGGGAGAACATTACTCATTCATTTGAGCAAGCCAGCCCCACGTCTGCCTCTCTAACCTTCAGGCAAGCACAATCCCTCATCTGTGTATCAGCAGGCGCCGGTTCAGTCTAACCATGTTACAAGCACAAGCTTACCACTCATGCACTGATGATTTAATGTGCTGCAGTGTAAAATACATTATATCCTGGTGACAGTCATGTTTGTTGAAGCTGCCAGTGTGACAGCTGCACAATTTGAAAAGTGGGCACCTCACTCGGAGCCAAACAGACTTCATTCCTGTAATAGCCGAGCTTTCCCAAACATCTGTATGGACGCTTACTCCATTTTTAAAACCATGGCAGACAGGCCGCGATGTATAAGGATGACTGAGGGTGACGTCGCATTAATAACAAAGCCTCCTCTGGGTGCCAAATGTTTCTCAGCTTTGTATTGATAGGCAGCCACATCTGGCCTTAACTACCAGGCAGTTCCTCAACCTTTACGAAGGGACCCCACATGCATCAGCACTATTTAATTAAACAAAAATGAATGAATTAAGTAAGTCGGAACTTATCATCATTCATAATTCAATCTGAGGTCCCTCTGTGCTGCTGCAAACAGAGAGGTAATGAGAAAAATAATCTAATGGCAATTTTATGACCAAATATACCTGGCTCTGGTCATGGTACTGGGAGGAACAAAACGTTTCTTATTATTTAGTTGCCTGAGACCAAGACGCAATCCTGCTTTTTCATCATTCCAGAGCAATCTGATGACGAGTTTATTGTACTTGTACTCATGCAACGTTTTTCCGGGCTTTGTCTTCAGCACTTTGTGGCTCTCAGCTCTAGTGTGTCTGTACGGTTTGACATGATTCCCGAGTTGGTGGCAAATAAGTTTGAGTTTGTTGTGGGGATCAGTCTGTGGCTCAATTAGCATTTAGCTATTGTCAGACAATATATATCGTTATATTGCACAGCCCAAAGGTCATATATAAACCAAAAGAATAAATGACCTCACTATTTGTGGAAAAGTGCAAAGAATGAAAGTGTTTTTAGTTTTGTACATAATGTGAGGCTAAGGTGATTATCCCTCGGACTGGGTTTTTAGAGGTTTTTCCATGATGATGTTGTTGCTGTGTGAGCACTGAGCAATGCCCAACCTTTTGCACATACACTACACAAAGGTTAAGTATGGGGGAGGGGGGGCTGTCTGATCATGCCCTTCACAACGGTCAGTATGAAAGAGAAATGTGCAGGTCTGGTCAAAGGGGGTTCAATTATGGTCGAGAAGCAGTGGTCAAATAAATATATGTTTTCTTTAAATGTCAAAAAGGTATTTAAGTACTTTAATCACTTTGCAAGTATGAATGTAGTTGAACTATGAGCAAGCTACTGAAAAAACTATCTCTTTAACTAGCTTAATCACATAAACTGGTTTCGACACTTTATCATTGTGACAGGTATTCTAGCTCCCTGCCACCTGCAAAGCAACAAGCTCATGCACTTGACTTTCAACATACATAGTGTGTCTGTATAGTAAAGGCAAGGATGTCTGGAAACCCTCCAATTTACTGCGGGCTTTCTTCTGCTTTTCATATTTTAACCATTTGATTAACTCCATTTACACACACATTGCCTGAAGCGTTAGCAAACCATATTCAAGGTAAACTGCCAAGTCTAGTCAGTCTCCTTTTTGTCCACATCAGTCCATGTTATCGTTAATTAGCTGATCTCACAGAGAGGCAACTATCATCAAACAGTTTTGTAAGTGTGTGAATGTGGTGCATTAATATATTCACGTATATGAGAGAAATTTCATTATATCTGCTGCACAACAGAGTGAAGTAATTCACACTGTGGAATCCTGTGTGCTTTTGTGTGTGAGCTCCCCACCACTCCACATAATAAAGTGGCTGAAGCTAAACTTGACCAGCTGGTCTGAGCAGCATTTATGGAACATACACCAAGATTTCTGCAGAGCTTTCCAAAAAGCACCGGCTGCCGGCCAAAAAGCTGATATGGTCCAGTCTAGACGGCTACTTTGTTGCCACAAAGCCTTTTTTTCTAATTCCCTATGTTTGGAAAGTATAATTGGTCATATTGTGACGCAAAGCCCCAGATGGGCCAACATGTTTTGTAGGGAGCTGAATAGCCTGCACTTATGACATAGCTCACTGGGCACACAGCAAATTGCTAATCTGGCTCCTGATGGTTTAGTCTTCATAACACTAAGACAGCATGTATCACTGTATCGCCGCAGTCAAAGTTTTTTGGTGTATTGGTGACAGGCACTGCAATACTGGGTGAACTTGGCACACTGGATTATAGACCAGACGGGTGCTGTGAAACTCTCATGGGAGCTGTGCAGCTGGTGCATGGAGCAACAGTTGTAAGCAGGTTGTTGTAGATGTTTAAAACACAGGCCTGTGCGGCCCACTAAGCTATACGCCATCTATTATCACTATAAGTAAAACATCCAATAGACTTAAGGGGTCAAACCAAAGGTTAATAAGCTGTGCACTAAATGTGGCAAATGTAATTATTCTTAAGGAACACTGGCACTGCCAAGGCAATATTTTACAGAAACCCGTGACTGGTGCCAGTTACATTGTGTGTTCTGCATGTAAATGAAATTACACACAGAACAATGGCGACGTTCAAGCAGAATTTACTGAGGATGTTGCAGAGACACTGGCAGCATCCTCTGAGAAACAATTACTGATTTAGAGGCCTTTTCCAACCCACAGGGAAAAAATTATAGACAGGAAAGTCGTGTGTGGGGATACGCCGAACCACAGTCGAGGCAGAATGGACTGCAAAGGTGTTCTGTAAGCGGAGAGAAAACATGATGGTGTTGAACTTGGCCCCGGGGAGGCTCCAGGGTCCACATCGGTGTACAGTGGTTATAATTACACTCACGCACACACACACACACACACACGCAGCCCTACAGTTCAACACTTACTGCGAATAGGCTTAAGAGGAAAATGTGTGCCGATGCATTGACTGTACACCCCTCCACGTTCACATACAAATGCAGATATGAGCATAAACACATGTTTGCCTCAGGCGTATTATTGTAAACCTTGGCCCTGATCGCCACTCATGGCATTACAAACACACACACACTTGTTGTACTATTTTAGTGAGGACCTTCATCGGCATAATGCATTCTGAAGCCCCTTACCCTTACCTTAACCATCAAAACTAAATGCCTAACCCTAACCTACACCTAATTCTAATCCTAACCCTAAAACCAAGTCCATAAAAACGTTTGAGCCTCCTCACTTAGTAAGGTCTATGTTTTAAATGTTCCTCACAAATATATAAGTACAAGTATGTGTGTGTATGTGTGTGTATGTGTGTGTACACAGCCTAAAACTCCCAAATGAGCACTCAATCTTAACAGGGACTGATGCTGCACCTCACTACCTGCCACTCAAACCCAACCGTTCCTCTGCAAGCCTCGGGGTGAGTGTGTGTGTGTCCCTGTGTGTGTGTGTGTGTGTGTGTGTGTGTGTGTGACAACGTGCGCATGTGTCTCTGCGTATGTGTGACTTTCTTCCCCCCATCTTAGCAAACCCTGGCATGAGGTCATACTTTTGCATATTATTGCAGCTACACAGTCCCTCTCTCACTGCAGTCATTCTGATGACGGATGAGAGCTCAAGAGCAAGCGAATGTGTGCGTTCCCAAAGCTTATGTAGGAGTATGTTTCAGTGGTGCACAGCAATATACGTTCTCTGCAGAAAATTAGAGCCTGTATGTTGCATGCAGTCTTACACCCTGTTCCTCCCATATTTTTTTTATTTGTTGTCATTACACTTTTTGCACCACAGTCCTGTTTTCACTGTTCTCACTCTCTATGCTATTTTTTCAGTGTATGTACTTATGTGGGTGCAGGACTTAGCACTAGCTCTTTAAGTGACATCTCCTGACTCCCTGTTGAAGCCAAAGCAAACTTACCACAACAATAATAAAACAGTTTGCTCACTTGGAGAGGATAAGTTTCCCTCCATGGCCTACGTAAAATGTCAACCTGAGGTGTCTTTGGCTTATGGTTCCAGCTGCAGTGGGCACATTTCTTATTCAACACTTATGGCCATCTTACCAGCTAAAATCACAATGTGGCACTGCAGTAGCTAAGTTCAGAGAATAGCCGAATTAATAAAACCTGTTAAATACAAAAATCGAAAGTGTAAAATACAAGCTGTCCCTGTGCTCGCAGGAGTGAGCGAGCGCTCCAAACAGCTGAGCAGCACCAGCTCTGTGACTGTAATTATGGTGCAGTTTACTGAAATCATATAGTACTCCAGGGTAGTCTCAAATAGTCAGACAGGACTCACTGCCATTTAGAAGACACAATAATGAGTTTAAATTTAAAATTTAGAGATATATTACACACAGGGGCATTATTCCTACTCATCATTTTATTCATGCCAAAGGCTGATCTCTGTATTGACTTCAAATTGTTGTTGAAACTTGTCAAAACCACAATGTGAACCTTTAGATGGGGCTAGAGTCGAGGTCAGGGATCACCACCATGAATGTCCATGTAAACATTTGGGCCAGTCCATCCAGTGGATTCTAAGATATTTGACTGGTTAAAGATATAATGTGTAACATTTCTTCATTAAAATGTTTAAAACGGACTTAACCTAAGTAATATATTTTATTGACTTGTTTACTTATGTTAATCAAAAATGTTTCCAACAATGGTCAAACCCAGAGGAATCCCCAGTTTTACTCAAGGTAAATTTTTGAATTTGTCATATCCACTTATCTGTGGCTTTCCTCTTCTCTGCTATGACTTTCTGGGCAAAGATTATAGGACACGCAATGGCAATGCAAGACCATTATCCCACGCTGCTTCGTGAATACATCAAACTAGGTCTTTTAATTGTTTTGCTAGGGAGACTCCTATTGGCCGAAGCTACATATTGTACGTTTGAGTGGAAACTTTGTCTCTCTGGTGGCACCAATGAGGGTCTGGACAAACTTCCTTGGACATTCATCCAGTAGTTGTATCTCATGGAAACATTTCCACCTGGACCAAAGTGAACTGACCAACCAACACTGCCACCCCAACAGCCACATGGCTAAAATAAACCTTCACTTCATCTTGAATTAAAGAAGATGGTGTGGTATTGGGTGTATCTGTCCAGAGGAACACTTTAAAATGCCCATATTCCGGCCATTTATAGGTTCAGATAGGTTTACATGTAGTGATGTTCAAAATAGACATTATTTCTCTCATACTGTCTTTTCACCCTCTGTCTGAAACACTCAACCATCAACCTCATGCTTTGGAAATGTTAGGCCCCATACCCAGAGAATTCCTCCACAGCTGTAGACATTGTTAGAGCTGTAGTGACGATGGCGTTGGTTCTGCAATACCAATTGGCCAGTTCACAATCTAGCTGGTAGGACGGCATTTTACGTGACTCTCATAACGTAGGCACTTTGCAGCAGAAAGGGAATGCAAATGAGTCATTTCAGGCTCTTCAGACATGTTTTATTTTTTGCAGCGTCAACGTGACAGGCATGTTGTGTGGATTTAACGGTGCCGATTTAAATTCCTGGTTTTAATGCAGTAAAACAGGAAAACACAGAGGGGATGAATACTCTCTAAGCTTTAACAGCAACAGATTTTCCCTGAAAAAAAATCCTCTTCGCTCATTAATGGGTGTGTTATATTTTTGTAATAAAACTTTTCTTACACTCTTCTAAATAGTTTATGGAGGAGCAGTATTTATGTGCTGATTCAGGCAGTGCTCAGTAGAATGCCTTGTCGGAAAAGAGATTTCAATACAGCGATCAAGGCTCAATGTCAACAGTCATCCTTGATACGTCAAATTGGTTGATTGCACAGCCCTGATTTAACCATCGCTCTGATTCTGGCAGTGACACGAAAATGCTTACTGTACATCAACTGGCCCGCCAGTGACACGCTGCATAAATCACTGATATTACAATTTCAAGCAATGTTTACATGACTGTGGGTTTATTTTGCACCTTTTTCCTCTTTAAGTCCTTTAAAACAAGGTAAAGAATTTCGTCCCTGTCCATATATGATTGCTCCATTTCGTCTGCAGCCTCAATCCCTGCTCCTGCCACAAGCCTGTTCACTCCATAGAGAGTATAAGACTTTATCATGAGGTGTATCCCACCATGAAGGGACATTCCAATCATTTGTCATTACGTGTGCTGCGGCGGGCCCTGTCCCCCTGACCAGCGATGACAAGTTAATAGACTGCTCCTCACCGTGAGGCTAAACCGTGGGACTCGCATCCATTATTAATCTCAGTCATTTTAATTTCCCCCCCCCCAAATTGCCGTGATCGTTTGGAGATTATTGTAAAACGACGCAATTTGTCAACAACGTTATAATGTAGAATTAAATTATGCAACAGTGACAAGGTAATCATAATCAGCTAATTATTACTTGCTCCTGCGATGACAGGCTAATGATCACCTGTGTTTTTGTCTGTTACACAAATCAATGCCTCTTTATTATGGCATCGGTGCCAACACAGGGTTTGATTTAGAAGTTTTTGAATGTTGATTATAAATGGAAGTGAACGCTTTTAGCTTCAGGGGCATATTTGCCCTCGTGTTCATTAATGTTCATCGTCTCTAAACTAGACAAGGCTGAACTTAAAGGAAAGGTGGTGAAATGCCTAAATGAAACGATAACTATACATACAGTACCATGATGCTGATGATACACAGTATTTCACTCATTTCTAACCAAAAGCTGAACATGCTCAAGATGCTCTTTCAATCTACTCTAATGAATACATTTACTGTACTGTGCTCTTCTCATCTGAATGACCACTCAAAGCGCTTTACACTGCACGCCACATTCATCCATTCACACACTCATTCAAAGAGCCGCTCTTTTCTATCACACATCACTCACACAGCCGTCAGAGGCCATTGAGAGTTTAGTGTGTTGCCCAAGGACACGTAGGCGTGCGGGCCTGGAATCCAATCACAGACCTTCTCATTAGCTGACGACCCACCCTATACCTCCCGAGCTGCAGCCAATCAAAATCTGCATAGCCCTCAGTAGATAAGGGCCTTATTGCACCCTTTTTCCCCTCCCATCTCATCAACCTTCAACTCACACATGGGGCGTAACCTTTACTCTGCAATAACATTTAGTTTGTCATTTCCCCGCAGCCAGCCGGCTATCATGTGCCCCAGCGTAGCTATCATTTACTGAGGCCGGGGAAGTGACAGTGGAATGAGAGGCTAATATTCATCTTGTCCTGTCTGTCAGCCACCAAACCACAGCTGCTGTTGACACTCTACTTACATGAGCTCAGCATGAGACGTCAGTCGAGGGAAATACAAGCGTGGGTTGATTTTTTTGGCCCGGGTGATAATTGGTTCCCCCAAGGAGGTTATGTTGTCATTTCTGTTTGTCTGAGTGTTATCAGGATTACGCAAAAACTGCTTAACCAATTATATTGAAACTTGGTGGAAGGGTGGGGTATGGACCAAGGAAAATAGAGCATACCAGAGATAGGATCTGAATAATTGTCTCTGAATGCGAAAAACCTTTAAACAAATACATATTATTGTACAATCAGTTCTAACTAGTAGGTTTTTAAAGTCAACTTGTCAATTGTTACACTTTCTGCCTTAGTAGAGGTAGATTCTAGGTTTAGTTTCATTTAGTTTAGTGAAAAGAAACACCTTGTTTTCACGATACTTCAGCTTTATTTGACTTTGTGCAGCCAAGCACTCCACCACATGATCTGCTGGTTGGAGAGTACTGCATGTCCGAGATATCAGTGTGACATGATGGGAATCATGTCTTAAAACCAACATGCACTGCAGCAGTCAGCCATGTGCCCTCGCTCCCTCTGCATCAGTGGACCTACAAGCTGTATGTGTCCCAGCAGTATAGCGCAGCAACTGTACATTATCCTAGCAGCAGCACAGTGCATATCTGCTGGCTGTATCTGCCTTCCTGTCCCTCACTCCCCTGACAAGTAAATCATTTCCTCTCCTGCTGTGACAGCACAATCCTGATGTCTGTCACTTCTACAGGTCAGGCCACACACACACACAGAACACACTCACACATACAGTACACTCCGTCAAGCAGAAACAAGCAATCACATTACAAACACTGGCATCCACGCGCATACGCACACAAACACTTTTGTCGGAGGGGATTCTCGCCCACTCAAGGGCAGAGCGGTGTCACCTCATCATGAGCCAAATGAAGCAAGAGTGGCAAGCAGATGAGAAGGAAAAGAGAGGAGATGGAGGGATGGATGGAGCGAGACGAGGGAACAGTATGGAGCGGGATGAGTGGAGTTATGTACCAGCGAGGCGACCGACACCAGTCGCCAGATTTCAGGGGCATGAAATAGGCTCGGGGAAAAGTGGAGGGACTCAGACGGAGGGAGACACAAACCAGTTATCTAGTCAGCTGAGGAGGACGCTTAAAGAAGTAAAGAATGAAAAGAGAAACTTGTTTAAAAGAAGCATACTAAGTTTCACAAAACTGTACATGGCACTTTCAGCTGTCAGTTGGATGTATGTGAGGTTTTCAGTGCTGTTACGAACTTCAGCATCAACATCTGTTTAAAACACGAGTGTTCATGCTCAGTAACAGTATAACAGGGGGTTATTGTGTGCACTCCAGTGGACTGTAATGCATGACACGATCATTTCCTGTGACATTTTTTTGGGCATTTCTGTCATTACTGTGATACTGTTGATGTGTTTCTCCAATTTAATCACTTTTTGTTGCTTGTTTTTGCCTGTTCTGTTTTTGCTCCAGCTGCAATTTGAGGGAACATATTTCATACAGCAGAACGGAAAGTTAATTCTCTATTTTAATTGAGAGATGGGGTGAAACAGACAATAGGAGATGTAATCATTTTGTGTGTGTGTGTGTGTGAGGCAGACAAACAGTTCTCCAGCTCAAATTAACATGCTTTCTACATCACACTGCTTCTTTATTTCACTTAGATTACATTCTCACCTGATATTGAAATAAGCTGTGTACACATACAAATAAGATATCTCTTTCATTTGCTAAAATGCAGATATCACTTTCATAATATTCACATCCTGCTAAAGTGTCTATAAATAACTTTTCCTTAGTGTCCAAGTATCAGTATCCTGGCAAGTGTGCTATCGGGTGCTTTTCTGATTCATGTGTGTGATTCAGCTGACTACTGTATGTACATAACGATTGATATTCACAGTGCATGCACACTGCACAGATAGGTCATGTATTATAATAATGCATGGTTTTTAATATGACCAACTGCACTTGTGATTAACTCCAGATGTTCTTTGGCTTGTTGAATCTCATTTAGAATCATTTAAATCTACATATATTGTAATTACACTTTGATCTCCCACAGCTCATGTTAATGTTAAAATCCGGGGCGCATGGAGGTGACAAAAGTGAAAATGTAAAAATGCTCAAATAAAAAGCATGACAGTGGATGTGTAGGAGAAATGAATCAGAATGGGGATAGGTCCTTGTCGCCGCCTGTCCCCGTCATTTAGGAGTGAGGGAGAGAAGGATAGTGAGAGAGACGGTGTGATGGAGAGGAGGACAGAGGGCTGTGTTTCGCCTCAGAGAGCCACAGATGGTGAGTAATGATAATGCAGCGACAGACAGAGGGCAGGGAGAGGAGTGAGGAGAGGAAAGAGGGAAAGAGGTAAGCGAGGGGCACAGAGAGGTTTACACGATGCAGATAGAGAGGCTGAAGTGGGCCGGTGAAAAAGTGGAAGCCACGATGAGTGGAAGAGATCAGAAATCCAAAGTGGTGGAAACAGAAAATGGATAATGTTCTCTTGAACCTGTAAAATTGACACCAGAATGGCATCACCATCCCCGAAATGCAAACCCTGGAGATTTGTAAAAAGCTCGCTGGGCTGCGTGCCAATCTCAAGCCAGATATTATCAGGCAAATTGACTGAGACGACGTAAACTGACAGCTAACATAAGCATGTCTCTTGTATCCAGTTTGATGCTCTCTTTATGACTGTTAGGGAAATGCAATCTGTTTCCACATATGGTGTTTGGATAATGATCAATCTGATCATTGCCTTTGCGTTTGCAGCTGGTATTTATTTGTCTGTGTACTGTTTTTCACTTTGTGTTATGCAGGCACTGGGTTGAATGGAGGCAGCTTGAATAAATGTGGCAGGTGCTTGTTATAGAGATGTGAGACTGGGAGCCTTGATTAAATCTTCATTTAAAACGGGCAGTCATCGTTTTTGAAGGAGTCTTCACATAAGATGAACACGGTTACACTTTCCTGAGGGGGAAGGAGCAACGGCTGGTGGGAACAGACCAACGCAGGGGTTTTACAGTCGCTGGCCAACTTCAGAGTGAGGCCTCCATCAGAAGGCAAGACTCTCTCTCACAAGTGAGAACACAAAATATCCAGTGCACACACACACACACACACACTCCTGGCTGAGATGTGACCCCCCCACTGAGGTGGTCTGGCATCAGATCCCTCCGCATGTTGATTTCGACTGAGCCGTGTGTGTGTGTGTTAACATCTCACGCTGCATAGGTTTTCATTTTTGCCAAAAATAACAAAATAAAAATATACAACAGTATGTTTGCTGCTATGGATGAAATAAAGTGGCACATGATGGGAGTATGCGTCACACTGAAATCACGTTGTAGTCACCTCCTCACCTCCTACTCCCAAAGCAGACAACCACATACAAACATGAGTTTGGAAAAGAAAATACATGAAAGAGCAATCAGGATTCAAGTCTCTCTTTTCTTTTTCTTTATTTAGCGTCCCTTGCATCATGTTGTATAATTTAAGTCAGCAAATAATTGTTAAAATGTGACATATGGAGTTTGGAGCTGGCTGCTTTTTTTTCTCTCATTATTTTAGATATCCTGTAATTTTAAGCTCTTTACTCCTGAAATCAAATTAGACAAAAACCACACAATGTCCACAACAGGACAAGATGTTCAACCGCAACATGAGCAACACAAATTGGACGTCACCCGAGACTCGGCCGTAAAGTATATGATTATAGATCTTTTATATAAGCCACATATATAGCTTGTTACTTTATCAGGACCTGATCTCACTATTTGGTTTATTTCAGTCCACCACTTTGGTCCCGACTGACATACTTTACTGTAGGTCAACAACTAATGGACGGATTTCCATGGAACATATGATCCACAGCATGAGGCTACTGACCTGGATGATCCCCTGACTTCTGCTCTTACACCAGTGTGAGGTTTTTTTCAGGAACAGAGTACATTAATAACAATACTGTAATTATGCCAGAGTTAGCCAAGAGGAAGAATAAAATAAATATTTACAAATTTGAATAAATAAATAAAAAACAACCGCGCTGCCATTCCCAATGACAAGATGGTAAAGATTGTAACTGCTAAACTAGCTCATGTTAATATTGTCATTGTGATTATGTTAGAATGCCGTCATTACCATTTTTTGTGTCTTAACGGTAACTACACGGGTAAAGACTCTTGGGGCTCTACTCTAACAATATGAACATGGTGTGAAACACATGGTGCGCGAGCATTTAGAGTTTAGTGTCCAAATACACATGGCTTGCAGATTGTTCAGAGGTATCGGCTGTTAATAAATCAATAGTGTGTTTTGGGCATAAGATGTAATAAACCAATCAGACGTCTGCTGATTTCAGACCAGGTTTTTTTTGTTGGTCCAAACCACAATTGCTTTTATTGCCTGAAGAAAGCAATGCTCCAACAATGCACTTGGCCATCTACGACTGTCCACATGCCCAGTGTGCTTTTCCCAGAATGCTTGGTGCTTTGATGGGTGCAAGTGCATTTGCAATTCAAACGACATCAGCGCTGGAAAGGCAAATGACAACCGTGTCTGTATCTGGAACTAGCAAATGTGCTGCTTTGCACCAGATGCCATATAGGGCCCTTAGTCTTGTTATGTCCTACATTACATGAACACAATTCACACCAGCGTATGAGTAATGAGCGAAGATGTGGTGGTCACACGTAGAAGCTCCCATGTTTGACCTTTCTTGACCCTTAAGAAGCAGTGTCATGATAGCTCTTGGAATGCTCCCACTGCGTTCTTGTGTGCTGTGTGCTGTGTGTGTGTGTGTGTCTGTGTATAGATTGTGTGTAAAGGAGTGCAGAAATTAATCTTCTATTCAGAGATCAATAGAGTGTGAAGTAGAAAGAGCTAAACAAAGCAGTAACACACATGCCGGAGCATGGGTGTGCAGTGAGATGTTAGTAAAGCTCACAGAGCTTGATCCATGTGCTGTGGCTCGAGCTTATTCCTTCTGAAGTTGTTTGCTCTGAAATAGCTTCACATTGTGTTGGAGCCACAAAAGAGAAAAATTGGAATTTGTGAAAGTGCATTGTGATAAAATAGCATTTCCTTTTATGAAAAGAATCTAACTGTGTTACTGTGTTGTTTTGTGGAGCTTCTCTTGATCTTGTCCTTATACCTGCTTTTGATGTGTGGTGTTTATTCGTCTGTGCAGTGTGTGTGTGTGTGTGTGTGTGTGTGTGTTTGTGCACCTGTGGGCATGTTCCTGCATTTGAATGGTTTGATGTCAGCTGCTTGTTCTGTTTCTACGGGATGAGCTTTTTCCACCTTTCTTTTCTCAGCATGCAGGAAACAAATTTGAACTTGTATAGACCACAGGCGTTCTCAATTCAAAATCTCCACCATCACTTTTTCAGTGTGTTCCGCATTGGAGCCGACTACTTTGTCCGAAATTTACCCCGACTCCACTACGCAGAAAATACCCGCGCATGATGGAACAGCAGCCACTTGCAATAACAAGCTTTTATCAAGATTTGCATTTGAATAACACATCCTGTTGCAAGGTGACCGTGTATAAAGATGGATTAAATCCCAGCTCCCCAAACAAAAAAAGAGTTGGTAAGAAGCAGAGGAAAGGAACTGAAAGGAGCCACCTACGGTATGAACGACCAGTATCCACGGGAGGTTCAGGATAGAAGGTTGCACTGTTTGTCCATCAATCACGACTACAGCCCAACTGATTTCTGATTCCTGCAGAGCCCACAGCTAGCGATGACACGTAATTCACCTCAGCAGGTGCTTATCATTCCCCTACATTTGCATATGTGTGACTGTTCCCTAAGAGATAAACCCTGCCTCCTCCATGTTACCGAATGGGACATCGACCAAACTAATAAGTTAAAGTACATGTAAAATACCTTTTCACAAAGAGCACTTTTATGTTGTTCTTATCACACTGATGTATCTTGAAGTGGTTTTTTTTTCTGTAAGTTTGGTTTTAATTAGTTATTTGATGCTATAAAGATGGAGACGAAACATCATGATGTGCAGCTGAGACTCACTCGCAATTGGTCGAACGCTTGTGTCGGCAGGACCTCGATACCACAGCTCTATCTTCAGATCGGTCACGGTCAATATTTTGGCTTCATTTCTAGATAGTGAGGGAGTCGAAAAGTGTCTTGCTCTGAAAAGCTGGTAAACTCAAGAAGCTGAAGTGTGCATATTAGGACTGATATGCACAGGATCACCCTTGAGGAAATGTCGTATATACTGAGACAAGTATTCCCCCCATATTATCTTCCAATTATTAACCACCCCGCCATGCATACAGAATGGAGCTAATAGATTTCATACACAAGCCAAAAGCCAAAATCTCCACACAGTTCCATCCTCATTACATCGTATTCCACATCTTGCTAGTGATGATAATGATGGCAATTTCCCACCAGGCTGGACTGATACAAAGCCGTCAGCAGGAAGTGTGGATTTTCTATAAAAGAACATAGAAGTAAATGTGAGCTCAAGGTCTGTTTCTTTTGAAAGCTAACAAGGCGACCAGTGAGAGTAAAAGACTCCAAACAAACTTCAGTCTTTTCTTCAACTAAATCCTTAATCTATAATTCAGCAAAGTTTAATTTACACCAAAAGTGTATTTTAGGTCCAAGGCCGTGTGTTCCTCTGTTTGTGTGCGTGCCTTCACAGTTACCAAGCAAATCTCATTATGTCCGTGTTAGTCTTAACACAGCGGAGAAATAATTCATCCGAGTTGTAAGTGCACCACCCTGTGACGCTTTCTGTTCCCACCATGTCTCTTCGCCACATTTCCCCTCTTTTCATTCCTTTCATTGCCAGTTTCAAACCTATTCTCTTTATTAGAGGCAAACAGAGCAAAGAGGCGAGTGAAATAGCTTTGATGTGTAATAGATACTCCGCAATTCCTTGTGAGGTGCCCGGCTGCAAAAAAAAAAAAATGGTGTTCCCCCCCATTGTTCATTTCGTTCTTACTTCCTTTCTTTCTTTCTTTCTCACTCTCCTCTTGCATACTTTTTGTCTGTATTGATTTTTCCTCCGACTTGAAAGAGGCCGCAGATAGCGTTTGTATTTGATGTGGCGGTGCCTCGAAGTCTGCGCTCGTGTTGCGTCTTGCATCCCCTCTCTTCTACCAGATTCCTTTCAAGGGCATCACGCATTCAACCTTTGTAATTTTACCAAGAAGACGCTGTCTTTGGCGCCTTCCCTCCATTTGAGACTCATGCCACAAGAAAGGAAGTGGCTTCTTTGAAAAGGCCTACAGAGGTTTCTCTTCATTTTTTAACCTTTGCAGTCATGAAGGGGGCATTGATTGCAGCAGCCTGCTTTAACTGACTCTCAGAAGCTGAGGTCTAGGAAACAAAATAGTGCTGATGACTTTAGATGTTTCTTGAAGGATAGCGGAGAGAGGAGGGCGAGCTCTCCAAACGGAAATAAAAGCAGAACGCTGGACCTCTCTGGCCTGCTTGTATTTGTTGAAGGGAACTTGTGACTTTTGCTGTGTCCATCGATCTGTCTTTGTTACAGTGAGAAAGGGCGCAGAATACTAACAGATACACACACACACACAGACTACATGAAGATAAGATAAGAAAGTAAACATGCAACAATGTAAACAGAATATAGACCAAAATATTACCCAGAAATCCCATGGAAGTCTTTTACACTCCACTTCCTATAGTCTGCTAACTTTCTAACTTACATGTGCATTAAAGGGACACATTGCAGAACTCGCTCTCAGCCTTACTCAGGCTCCCCTACATGTAATTTACTGTCATAAATTTGGATCGCAGCTTGAGCCCGACTATCCAATGTTTAACAAATCACACCGAATTGTTTGGCTAACTTGTCCAAATAACAGCAACACCAGGTCGGCGTCTGTCCGGCATCCTTTGGTCTCTGAAATATCCTGCGATATTCACTCATGTTCAGTTTCCTACTCGGTCACTTTGTCTTTTCCTCGTCTTCGTTTACTCTCCCATGATGTCCACACTGAGAATGGTGAGCTACTTGTCTCTTGTAGCTAGCTGCTAAAGCAGGTTGTAATATTGCAGCACGGTAATTCCAGAGTTACATAGTGCAGTTCTAGGTGTTCAGGGAGCACTGTGGCAATGACAGACATGACATTCTCCCTGTTATATGCTTGTGTACCATCAAAATGATTTTGAAACTGTCATTTTAAAGTACTAAAACGACCTAGTGTTGTTTTAAAACCTCAAACCACATAGCATGCAAGCTGTGTACACACATTCAAATAGAAACTCGACTCCACATAAGACAACCTCATATACGTGTTTGGAGTACTACATTGCCTGCTGATGCCATGAGGCTCACATATTATATATACAGTACATGCATACTTTATTTAGAATATATGGCATTAAGAGCATCGTGTGTACAGTAACATAATCCAAGCTTCTGGCAGTGGCAGACCTGCTCATACTGATACTGATATGAAAGAAAGGGAATTAAAAGAGAGACGGAAGAAGCCGGAATGAGGAGACAGAGGTGGAGGTGTGGATTAAGAAGAAAGACGCTTTAGCTGCCCTCACATTCGCACATGTTTTTAAAAATTCTAATTTAATTTCCAATTGAAGATTTCTGTTCACATGGGATGTGATTTCCTGTGGTCTGGTGTTTACATGTGCCAACACATTTAATCAGAACAGTTATGTCACATACTTAAGGCGTTCATCTTCCTCAGTGGCTACCTGATCTCTTCATCTTCATCCGTTCTTTTCAGTTTCTTTTTAAAACTCTTTTTTGATTTTAAGACAAGTAGAGAAACATGTATTTACATTATTTACTTTTATCTGGTTAAATTGTTCATATGGGTCAATTTTTTCTTCTGATTTGTTATGAAAAAAAAAAAAAAATCTACTCCTCCACAACTGCTTGAAATTTTAATCCGTTCGGGCCTATTCATTGTGACTGAGGTTTTTGTGTGGCATATCTTTTGTTCTGTTTGGGCTTTAAAACCTGCTATAAACGTAATGTTACACTTCATTTAAACCCAGTGAAAAAAATAATCATGGAAATAATGTGGGGGTGCTCAAGCCTGAACTCAGAAAACAAGGAGGATTGAATGCAGAGAATGAAACAGTGAGTAATTTCTTTGGGATAAACATGAAGAATGTGTGTGTGTCTGTGTGTGTGCGTGTGTGTGTGGGTAGGTGGTCAGGCAGTCAGGAACAGTGTTATCCTGTTGCTATGAGACAGCTGGTCTCACCAAAGGGGGGGAGAGAGAGAGAGAGAGGGGGAGCGAGGCCTGGCTGGTGGTGTTGGTTTGGCAGAACCAGCTCTACACTTTTGAAGCCCATGGCACAATTTTCCAGGGAGGCCAACTGGGGTTGGAACGTACCAAGTACCAATCAGTAAACATGGTGTTTTGTTTACTGTAACACAGAACGTGAACCTGGTACAGTGACGAAATGAAAATTTCTATGTGAGACTGTGGCACAAATGTAATTTTTCCTATTTATTTCTCTGTCACCGGTCGCTTATATTTTATTCCAATACCATTTATGCTATAGTCTATCTCATGTACTGGACGCTGTATGTTTTATAACCTAATAGAATGAAGCAATCAACAGGTTTCCTTGTCAACAGTGAATTCAAAACGACAATTATTTCTCACAGCCACTTTATATTTCACATTTCAGTTACATCCCATGTTATATGTTCTGTTGAATATATATTAAATGCCTGATGAATACGTGCTATTTAAAGGTTAATAAGGAGTAAAAAATGTTCATCTGCTTTCAGAAATCAACTTTGAAATAGGAAGGAGACAGAAGAAAAGGAGATGGTCAGACGTTAACAGACAGAAAGTGAAAAAGAAATTCAAAGGAATTAAAGAGACAGATGAAATAACAAGATATAAGAAAAACTAGAATGGCACTCAGTAGTATACCCCCGCAGAGGCCAGACAGTCCCCTTCAATTCAATCAAGCTGCAGCAAATTTCACACTCTCATAGATATCAGTCCCTTAATATAACAGGTTCTTTTCATCAACATCCATTAATGTTTCATGTACAAATTGTGAAAATGTAGAAAAACGTCCGGCAATGTTAAAAGGGTCAAAAACTAAAATCCTGAATATACCCCCTGGGTCGGACCTGCACCAAAAATGTAATGGGTTTCTCCCTGACAAACATGTATACTGCATCCTTCCAACAAGTCTCATGGAAATCCATTCTATTGTTTTTGTGTAAACTTGCTCACAAACAAACATACAAACCAGCCAACAACATAAAAACAGAACCTCTGTGGTGGAGCAGGTTGCAGGTGAAGAGGAAAACAAAATGAGAAGTAACAACAAAATAAAACAGGAAACATAAAAAAAAAAGTCCAAGAGGGCAGATGGTGGTGATAAGCTGGGTGCAAATAGCCAACTGTGATGAAATTGTTTGTCTGGAGAGAACATCAGAGCAGTGGTGTTTTTCCTGGTGCATCGCCATGTATGCATCTGCTGAGACAGTGCAGGTGTTTGTGCTCCAGCAGGTGTTCATTCTCTCTTCCTTGTATTGGTGCCAAATTTTCACAGGGGTTGTATTTGACACTTTACTTGATAAAAGCCACTCGGCCATGTAGAAAACTGTCAGTAAAGCAACACAAAAAACGTTTATTTCAAATGGGTTCTTTTCAAAACTATATTGATATCTAAAAAACAAAATCAGGAGTCATGGCTTAATGGATTATCACATTATAATTGCAATAGCAATATAACAAAGGTTTAATATGTATATTGATATTTTACTTATGCATTGTGTAAGCAGTTAGGAGGTGAGGCATGTCTATTTATAAAGTTGTTTGTCATTGTATGCTCATAAAGAAGAGTTTAAAACACAACCTTCACTCAGTAGCAAAAATCAAACCAAAAAAATAATGATGTGAAATTATTATTAATATCTACTGACTTTGATCTTGATTTGATGTTTGAACATATCGCCCAGCCCTAGAGGACAATTATGGCAAAACAGACGTATGACACAAGGGGAAAAAAGAAGAGTCAATTATACAGTTTGTAGCAGACAAGTGTGCGTGTTAAGAAATATTTTTTTCATGATTAGATTTCCAGCAAAACGTAAACTCACTGTTTACGTGTTGCCTCTTTAATTTCTTAAAGGTTCAGTGTGTAGAATTTAGTGACATCTAGTGGTGAAGTTGCATGTTGCAGCTGAATACCCCTCACCTCACCCTCCCCTTCCAAACATGAAAGAGAACCTGTGGTAACCTTCAGTTGCCATAAAAACTCAAAAGGTGTTTAGTTTGTCCAGTCTGAGCTACTGTAAAAAAACATGGCTGCCTCTATAGAGAAGATCTGCTCCCGATGTAAATATAAAATATCTCAATATAAAAGGACCATTCTAGGGTAAAGAAAACAACAATTCACACAATTTTGATAATTACACACCAGTGAAAACATCACTAGGATTATTTAATGTTCAATTTCTGCCAATAGATCCCTTTCACCTAAATCTCACACACAAAAATCAGTCATGAATGATATGGGGACAGTTCCCTTATTGCTGTCCCCTCCTCAAGTGACTCGCTCCTGCTTCTGTGGAACCTCACTGTCACCAGCTGCTGCTGTTGTACTTCTTTGCAAATGTTTTTGTGGACGGGTTGAATGTGAGTTCAAATTCTTGAAGAGGTTGAGAAAAAAACTTCCGATTTAAATTGGGTGATAAAAAGAGGGGGAAGTGGGAGGGGGGGGGCACACGAATATCAAAGCAGAGGAAAGATGAGAGGGGAGAGGAGGTCGATGGAGGGATAGACAGCAAGTATATGGGAAGTGAATTGGAGGATTTAAAGAAGAGAGAGTGTGTGTGTGTGTGGGTGAGGGACAGAGAGAGTGTGTGTGTGTGTGTGTGAGGGACAGAGAGAGCGAGGGACAAGCTGTTGTGCTCATATCTCTCTCTCTCCATCTTGAGCTGAAGGCAATAATATGATGATTGGGATATGATCTATATAGGTTTGGCCTTGAGCGAGGATTGCTGTCTGGTTAGACCGCACAAAACAACACACACACACACACATACACACCCACAACAACACGCACATATACACCCACAACAACACACACACACACACGCACAGAAGGTCCTGCATTAATCTAGCATGCATTTAGACCATACAGACGATTTGGTCTTGTCCTGTAAATATGTCAACGACCCTCTCTCTCTCTCCTTTCTCTCATTTACTTTTCTCTCCATTCTACCTCTTCATCTCACGTCCCTCACTCCCTCTGTCCTTCCAGGGTTTTTCTTCCTCCCTCTCTCCCCTCGCCTAGTTCGCCTTTGTGTCTGCTGCGCACTGCCGCCATCGTCACCTTCGTTCCTTCTCTTCCACCACGTCCTTCTTTTTCCATCTAATCTCTTCTTCCTCCCTTCCGCCGCTGCCACCTTTCTCCCTCCCAGCTGTCCATTCATCTTCCTGTACCCCCACCATGCACACACTCACACACACATACACACGCAGATGTGACAAGAAGGCCAAGTGTGTGTGTATGGTGTGAGTGTGTGTGTGTGTAGGTAGTAGTGTGAGCGAGCCAAGATTGTGTCGCAGCTTGAGTGGTCTGACTTTTCTTGCTCTGGATCAATGAACACAAAGAATGGCGTCCCACACTGCCCCTAGGTATCTCTCTTTCTCCCTGTGTGTATGCGTGTGTGTGTGTGTGTGTGTGTGTGTTGGCACACTCCTTGTTTGGATTGAACTTCCCTTATAAGTATACTGTACACTGACATTGTGTCTGTGTGTGTTTTATTTTTTTTGCTGTGTTCCCATATGCCTGTGTGCCTATATGTGTGTGTGTGTGTGTGTGTGTGTGTGTACACGTGTGTACACGTGTGTGACGTGACCAGTGACCTGTGTGGTTTGAGGCCTGTAGCAGTAATCCATGCTGTGGGCTGGAGAACAGAGTGGGAGGGTGGTCACTACGTGGATCAATATGTCAGCAGTGCACGCTCGTCCTCCGTCTCTCTTCCTCCTCCTGTCATTGGCGCCTCATCCCACCTTTTCTCTCTCCATTACCACATCTTCCCTCTCCTCTTCCCTCCTACTCCCTCATTTGAATTCTCTCTTTCTCATTCCACTTTCTGTCTTTCTGCTCTCCTTTCATTTTTCAAATCCTGCTCTCCGTCTGTAAATCATTCCCCTCCCCTCCTGTCTCGTTTTTTTCTCTTCTTCCTTAACTTATCTTTCTCCGGTGCCAGCTTTTCTCCCCCACATTCCTCTCCCAAGGCTGCCTGCCATTCTGCAAATCTATTTTCCTCACTCTAAATCACTGTCTTCATCACCCCTCATCATCCTCCATCTCTCTCTCTCTCTTTCTAGGGAGATAGCGGTCGCCCTCATTCCTCTTCACCTTCCTCTGTGTCTGTCTGTTTTACTTTAGTTTTATAACTTCATTGCAAAGACTGTTAAGTCTTTATTTTGTAAAAACGAATAGAAAAAAACAATAGTGTTCCCCTTAAAATCCATCGATCCATTTCTATAGCGCTTGTACGTTGAGGGTTGTGGGGCGGGGTACAACCTAGACACCATACAGGGTCCACAGAGAACATCCTGTTGTCATATGCGTACTGATCACAGACTTGGATTTTCCTATCCCTGAATTGTATCTCGAGTCATACTCTTTGGTCACTCTTCTGAGGATCCCGACAACTTCTCTTTCAGAAACAAAGACAGACGATCCTGTGCTGCCCTAAAACCCCTTACTGGTGAAGGTCAACAGTAAAACCACCGCTCTCCTGCCAGCTGCTGTTTCTGTTTTATACATGAAGATCAGATCAGAAGACTGATATCAGGAGTTGTGGAAAACACTGTTGTCGCACATATATCTGTGTATAGCCGTTTTCGGACATGAACTCGGACAATTGGGTCTGGACTTTCTCTGGAGTTTGCCATTCACGTATGAACAACTCAGTAGGAGATTCTCCACAGATGCGTTCACAACAACGTAGAAATCTCGGAAGCGATGAGGTGAGGGATTCCCCAGCATGAAGGAGGCAGCACATAACATTTAAACTCCTCTGCAAAAATCACATGTTTATGTTTACAGCACATTGACACTGGCTTTGGCCCTTATCACCAACAGCTCTCTTCCATGTGTATGGCACCTGTTTTTTACTCTAAGATGTTTGTATTCTTTTAGTTCTTTCAGTTTTGCGTCTGTCACATGTGAGGAACATCATTAATTCACGCACTGGCTCGCTGTGAATCCTTCAGATAATCTCCAGCTGCTCATTCGGGCCCATTCGGACGGTGTTTTCACACAGAGCCCCTCCGGAGAATGTCAGGAGATTATCTGGAGGCCAGGGCTTGTCTAAAATCAGCTTATGTGTGGTGTATATTCAATTTCTAACATTTTTAGCATTTTGTATAGAAAACCTTTAAAAAAACACTTCCTTCTTTTGTTCCATCCCATTCCCTCTCTCCACCCTACCTCACACTCCTCCCCTCTATGATGGCGTCCTGCATTTAACATGCTTGTGTGGAAAAGGTGAAAAAGAAAAGATGTTTGATCAAAGGAAATATTTGGATAGGACATGACAACCCGAATCACTGATGACTGATACATATGCACACGCTGGCAGGTGCACGCTCACATGAATAAGTAAAACACACTTACACACTTTTACATCTCATGTTCTCTCTCTTTTCTTTCTTTTCTTTTTTTTTGCGGTGGAGGGAGATTCGATGATAGCCGGAGGCGCTCTCTCTCTTTCAGCACCCCCGCTGCCTCCCTCTGCTCCGCCCATCCCCTCTAGATTTCTTCCTCACGCTCGTTCCGTCCCATCACGATGGATGAATTAACTCAGCGCACAGACAATCTGACACATAGTTTGTGATGCACACAAGCACGTGAACATACCTGCATGTGTGTGTGTCTGTGTGTGTTTGTGTGTCACATGACACCCTGATCATCCAGTTGGAAATCGGGCATCTCCAGGGCCCGACTCATCCATTTTGTCTTTCATCTCCCTGCTTTTCTCTTTTTCTTCTCTCTCCCTCGGAGACAAAGCTTTCACCTCTCATTTGTTTAATTATGTGCTTTAATTCCAATAAGCTCCAAGCGATGTTTTCTGGATTTAACATGTAACATGCAGAAAACTGTTGCATCAAGCCACACGTTGCTCGAGACAGTTTTTTTTAATTTATTCTTAATTTTTTTTTTTTTTTCTTTGTCTTATATTCAAGAGCAGCACTCATTGATTTCATGTTGAGATTTGGAAATGCTTTCACTAAAAACCCTGCGCTCTGCTTGAGCTTTGACAGTTTTCCCGCACTCACACTTCCCCTGGCTGCTCTCGGATTAACGTAAGCACACAGTTGGAGCACAAACGGAGCAAATCTTGAATAAAAGGTTGGAATAAAAACCAAATCAATCACCCACTGAACTTAGCCACTGCTAAAAGCATGTTAGAATTCTCACATATATTATTACCTCTTAAACAATCACCCACAGATGTTGTGTACCTCATTTAGCTTCTAGGTTATAAAATGCTTCTAAAGAGATTCCAGCCAAAACACTGAAGTAATGAATCCAGGACTATCCGTCATCCCGGTCTCGTCTTCAATCCCCCCGGTCTGATTAATATTCTGCTCACTTCAGCTAAAAAAACACACCCAGTAACCTCCACTCACAGGACGGACACTGCAAATACCAACCAGAGCAGCTAGCTGGCTGCACACATACACACAACTGAAGAACTGAATGAAAGGCAAGGCACATTTCAGGGTATCTGTGTGTTGCAAGACAGTTTTCTGAAGGATACATTTTGGAGGGAGTACGACATGCATGTCATTGTGGTTATGTGGCATGGGTTGTAACCATGGAGCCCTGCCATTGCGATTTTTAATGGCTTTTTCGTCCTCCTGGAAACAGAACAGGGCAGAGTTTCAGGTTAATTTGGGCTTTCTGCAGAGAACACGCCAGCTGTATTTTCTCTGCGTCACAGACAGGATGGAAAAATTGTTATGAAATGCACACAGGCAGCTGGTTTTAAAAAACAAAAGTCCCCCCCGGTAGCGCAGGTAGACGTGATTGGACCTTTTCTAGATCAACACTCGCATCACACTGAGAATCTGTGTCTCACTGCTAATTCTGAAGTAGGACGTGCACGTTAGGAATAACTGCTCGGGAAGATATTATTCATTTCCGTGTGCTGAACTACTTCAGACCTGGCACCAGAATGTGGTCCAACTTGACATTCATTAGGGAGCGTTAAGTTGACGCCGCTGATGCTGCATCCTCTCTGGCCTTCGCCGGATTAAGACAGCTGAGTCTGTGGTGTATAAAAGGGACACGGGGGAACAGTGTAACTCGGCTGCTGACTCAGATCTTCGGGTGTAAGGGGCCGTTGTTGGAGACGCATTAATTCAGACTCCTTCGGCAGTAGTTCATGAGGAGGTAAGTACATTTATCATGAAATGCTTTCTTTATAATTAGCCGTACGAAGCGCGTGTCAGCATGTTGTTGTTTCCTCGTGCTGTTCGGTCACTGGGACTGTACGCCAGGCAACACCTCCATCACTTCTTTCCAAACTAATATCAGGGGTTTGATGAGAACAGGATCAATTTGTTTGTAAAAATAGGCTCAACTGTGTCAGCTGGGTGCTATTTCAGAGGTAATGAAGAAGGATCCGTGAATCCTCCGCTCATGAAAACACCGTCGCACTTCACCGGGAGGAAGTATTCCCTTTACAGCAGGAACGCTTCAGAGAAGTTGGGGATCAGGTAAAGCGTCCAATAAAACGAAATTAAAATCAATCACCAAAGATAGACTGCTGTTTTCTCCAACTCGTAAATGCTCCGTGCATCCCTCCATTAAAATCTTCATCGTCTATCTCCCCGTCCTTCCCACTGTCAGGGCTGGTTTGAAAAAAACACACACACAAACAGAAACAGACACACACACACACACACACAGTTCTTCTGGACAGAGAGGGGAGGAAGGGGGAAGGAAGAGAGAGATGAAAAGGTAGACAGGGGAAATAAGAGGAGACAGAGCAGGAGTTTGTGTGTCACCTGTCAATCAAATCATGTTTTTTAGTGCTGTGATATCTTTATATTGTGGATTTTCTCTCTACGTACTTATACACATACTTATATAACTATATGTCTGCCTAATGTGCAATTCTTTAATTTAGCAAGTTTACTTGACACAATAAACATTTGATTTGATCTAATACAAGATTTAGCCGAATATGGGAGATTTTTGGGGGATTTCAAGGCAACATTTCATGAATTACACAAACCTGGAATATAGTTGGATATTTACAAAAAGTAAACTTTAGATTGAGTAGCATTTGTCAGGCTCTTCAATTTTAGAAGTTAAATAATATTATTATTACTTAGTATCATTTAAATGTGAAAAAGGTGACAATTCACTTTTAACAGCTCATAATTAACAAGAAACAGTATTACAGAAACCCCAAAGATATATTTAACCAGCAAATAATAATCAAAGTTAAGAGATGTTAAGAGATGTCATTTTTTTAAATGTCAAGGTAAAAAATGACTACAAACACATACGATT
Source organism: Hippoglossus stenolepis (assembly GCF_022539355.2). Classification (NCBI taxonomy): domain Eukaryota; kingdom Metazoa; phylum Chordata; class Actinopteri; order Pleuronectiformes; family Pleuronectidae; genus Hippoglossus; species Hippoglossus stenolepis. Next base: position 12,146,719 of record NC_061484.1, on the reverse strand, counting down.
TTTTATAGGTCGCAGATGTAAATATCGCTGTCAACTTAAAAAAAAAACGTATACATCTCTATCTGGGGTTAATGAAAACTGTCGATGGGTTAGAATCAGTCAATAAATGTTAGCAGAAGCTAAATGCTGAGCAGAAACTCTAAAAGCTTTCATGAACTGCCCACAGGTCAAATCACATTCATGTTTAATTGAATGGCTCTACAGAATATGGCACTACAGAATATAAAATGTGAAATACTGATATAGTACTTGCACTCCTATAATATTGCCAAGTCAAATGGACTTTAAAAAAGCAGTAATAAAAGTACAATCAGGGCCAATGGTAATGTATATGATTTATTTTTGTCAAAACCTGCTAAACCTGGTTTAAAGTAGCATCAAACTGCCGAACAGAGGAGCAGGTTAAAGGTCAGGAGGACGTCTGATAAACTGATTCCCTCTGAAGACGTGCACGGATGTATGCACTTTGTTTCACATGGAGCATTACTATAGAGTTTGAAGTTTAAATATGTGGAGTTTTCCTTTAATGTAGATTCATGATTTTAAAAGAAAGAAAAGCTGCCTGTCTGTTTCCGAGTCTGACAGAAACACTAAGAAGGACAAGTGAGTGAGAAAACCACAAGGACAAACTTGAAACTAGGTGAATCAAAAGTGTCTCTCTACCCGCTGCCAGTCTCCTTCCTGGGTGTTTCCTTTTTTGTCTGGGCCGATGAAAGTCGTGGAAGCCGAGCATTGATCCGCTCTGTAGGGGGACAACAGTCCTCCACATCTTTACCCCTTCATGTGTGGGACAATGTGTGTGTGTGCATGTGAACCACATTGACTCGGGGTGTATGTGCGTGTGTTGAGGTTTCTGTTTCTTTCTTCAGGTTTGCCGTTACGTCCTGATGTGTATGTTTGTGTGGATCTATCCAGCTGTTCTCTGTTGGTGCCAAATATAATGTGAACTCCACATGAGTGTGAGCTCGCATTAAATGACTCAATATGTGTGTCTGTGTGGTGTGTTTCTTTGTTATGATACTGTTTGTGTGTCAGAAATTGTGTGTGTGTGTGTGTGTGTGTGTGTGTGTCAGATTATAGTCTTTCACCCATCGCTGAGCACACAGCACCCGTGGGCTCAGTTACTTATCCTGGTTCTTTTCACAGTTTAGCTGGTAACAACACGCCGCGGCTGCGTGTTCGCTGGTTGCCTTATCTTAAGGTAGCAAAAGCGGCCACAAACACACAGAGTTTACATTCATGTCTCATATACTAATATTGTTGCACAGCATGTATTTATTCTCCATTACAGCTCTTTACTTCAGGAATGTGTCCTCATCCTGCAGCGAGTCAATCCTCAGTCTTAAATGCAGCAGCAAGCCGACAGCTGGATACACAACTGTGCTGGTAATCGTGTCGTTATGCTCCTGAGGTGAGTTTCTGCTGCTCGGGGGCCAAGAGTAGACGGCAATTATCGTACAGTCAAAATGTAGATGCAAACTAAAATACTGTCCGATCTCCAAGGTTGAGAAAAAAGATTTGACCATTTTTTATGGTTAGTTTATACAATGCATAACATTATACAACAGATTTAATATGCAAGCATGCATGTTTTCTGATGGTTTTAAACGTTTTATTTGTTTTGCATCTCTTATGTTAGTTGAAATAGACAAACTGAATTGATATAGACCTGATTAATGAGCGGGTCGTCCACTAACCATCGGGTCGGCGGTTCTATCCCAGTCTCCTCCAAACCATGTGCATAAGCGTCCCTGGTCAACGTACAGGGCTTCAAATTGCGCTATTTACAAATATCATCAGTTTCTGGTTGCACTTCAACCTGATGTTCTATTTCTTACTTGATTTAATTGACCCTGGGACCAGGTGGAGACGAGACACTGACTTGATGATTTAAGAGGAGTCCAAATAGGAATTAGTCAATTTGTATCTCAGTCAGACCACATCCTGCTGTATGCTGACTCCAGGAACTTCTCCTTTCAACTTATCTCTTTCACTTCCCCTTGTCTGCCTGCCAGACTGGAAGAAAGAGGATTGGACTGGGCAAAGGCCTCTGCCCCTACAGGGCATTCAGACATACAGTGTATATTTACACCCACAGACAAAACCGCAGAGTTTTTGTTTGGAAATGGTTTAATCTTCAGCCTTTTATTTAAAGTCTACTGGTGACACCTTGCTACACTGTAGCTACACAGATTTGGAGCGTGTGTGTGAATGTATGATGCAGCATTTAGCAACTTGACTCTGAGCATTGATGTAAGCCAGGGGTCAGCAACTGGCAGCCCCGCAGGTCAAAACTGGCCCATCAGCAATAAAATGGGGCCAGACCATTTTGATAAAAAAATATTTTAATCATATCAAACTGATACAGACATTCCCAGGTGTCAGAGGTGCTGATCTCTGTCTTGGCAACAACATTCATGGAAACAATGTTTGTTTTGTCGCTGCAATCCAGCATATCAAGCTTAATTGCAGAGCTTTTATTTTGAAAAGTTGTTAACTTGGGTCAGAGGATTGTGACGATTGCTTAACAGACCTCTGAAGTATCCAACATGCCAATTATAAAGAAATATCACCAGTTAACACCTTGTTAACCTTGTTACTTCTGCATCTCCAATACATGTGAATAAAAGACACAAGCCAGATTGTGTGTCACTACAACTGTTAACAGCTGCACAAAACCCAAGAAACCATCACACACGTGGTTTGTTTCTGACACCACAATCACAATCAATGATTCACTTCACTAAGTATTCTGCAACAAATTCAGGGTGCATCTTTTAATAGGTTTCTTGGTTTAGTCTCAGATTGCATTCGGGCCCTCCATCTACTGGCTAAACTTGTGCGGGTGTACGCTTTTTATTTCTTCTGGATAATGAGCTCTCGGTAAAAATGTTTCCCTCACACACATGCAGAGCTGTGAATATGTGTTTCTGCTCTTAACGCCTCGGCAGCACTTGAAGGTGGATTATTACCTAGATCAATAGTTCAATCCTTGAAGTATGCCCCTTAAAAACAACAATGTTTATTCATTATGTTTTTTGGTATCCAAAGCTTCTACTCTGACCTGCAGAGATGATGAAAACACTGCAGAAAAGACGTGTGTACAGCGAGAGGCTGGTTTCAAGCACAGCGCTCCGATCGAGCTGCACCAAAAAGGCGTGAGATTTATGGCCCTTAGCTGCACATTTCCTTCAAGTATATTTTGTATATTGATTTCTGCAATTGAGGAGCGCTAATAAATATTTCCATTTTGTCAAGCAATGTGCTTCCAATATTCTCCATGTGGATGTGAGTCCTGCGGGCCTATTTGAAGCCCCTGTTTTCCCCACTGTGTGCTACGCTCAAGATGAAGCAGAATGTACACGTATTACACCACTGACAATAGCAGCTCCACTGGGAGATGATCTAAAGCATTGCAGCAGTCATTAACTGAGGACGGACCAGCTCATGTTCCTTTGGAGCTGAATTGAATTTCTTCAGCGATGTGGGGATTTGAACAAGCCATCTCTTCCATCTTGAATGGGGTGTAAGCGATTATCAAATGCAGTAAATATGATCTGAGAAAGGCGGAAAGCTGCATTAACATCGGAGAGGCTTTCCAGTGTCGGAGGCTGCAGGGTCTGGCAAAGAGACTCGGGCCGGTAAAAACTGTTTTTGTTAGGTACCCCAGCTCGATAGCTGAAAGGCATGAAGAAATGTTATCTATAGTAGAAGAAGAGTTGAGCTGGCTCATGTCCTTTCTGCACATTATAAGAAAGTACACTCATTTCAATGTTGTGTGAGACGCTATGGATTCTCCGATTCTTAGGGCAGAGCTTTTTAGGGAGCCCTGAAGGGAGGGATGCATTCGTTTTGCTGTTGAGTGCAAATATCAACAGTCTTTCTACAGAATCCAATACTTTCTGTGCAACTATTGTCTGACTGACGTCTTTATGTTTTAGTGCCTTTACTTCTTTCTCTTACCTCTTTTACACTTAAATAAACTGGTGTACACTTTTTTTTTTTTTAAATGGTAAACCTGCTAAAAAAGGTGATTGACTCCCTTCCCAAATTGCCTTTTAGTTTTTTTTCTCTCCGTGAGTCATGTTCAACTTCACGAACCCATCAGCAACTGAGGCACTCTCAGATCTCGCTGTCTTGCGAAATTGGCGCTTTGACGCGGATGTCACGTTTCCATCACTGCCGATTGGAGCCGGAGCAGATAAATACCTTTGTCTACTGCAGAGTCATTTGACCAGGTAGTGAATGCCTATTGTATCAATTCCCACTGAAGACAAAAGCCAGATGATAGTGGGTGGTAATGGGTATTTTGACCAGTGGAAAAAGGAAGCTCCATTTACTGCATTCATACCTAATCTAGCATCAGCCTAAACATGTTGCCTGTTGAACTGATCTGAATGTGCAGTAGCCATGGTAAACAGATACTGTAACAAGGGTCCTTCACATAAACAGCATCAGATCATAATGTATGAAGTGGACAATCCAACTCACTTCCTTTGTTCAACTAATTCAGCTCAAGTATTGACCAGATAAACAATTGAAATACCCACATTGCCCATACAATTGTTTACCACAATGCCCCAGAGACAAGAGATCTCATTGACCACATCAGAAAAGCCAATTAATAATAAGTGTCCCCTAGCTTGTGCAGCGGGGCCTGCCAGGACAGGGGCTGTAATGTAAATGGTAGCAATATCAATCTGCTTAATTAGGACAATATAACATTTCTATCCATTTGATTTCTATCAGTGGCTTAATGTTACTGGACTCTTGCCGTCATCTTTCTAAACCATCTCCATTAGTCCGGTGCCACAGACAGAGAATGAGCACACTAAATTAGCCTCATCCGACTAGTGCAGGCAATTAGAAACTTTTGTGCCGGCCTTCATGCAGTAACGTTGCAAGTCAATAGTGAATATAAATATAACTCAGAGCAGAGCAGAGCAGGCAATTAGTAATATTCAAACTGTTTTTCCTAAAAAATAACAAGTGGAGGCTGTACTAAAGACGACGTGAAGATTTTTGGAGAGCGTCCTGTTCCTTTTCACTCTGTCTCCCTCTCTCCCAGTGATCATTGTTTCTATTGATGAGTGGAGTGAGTCTCAGTACGTCAATAAGATCTCCAGTAAGAACTGTTCTATTGATTAAACAGCCTGGATGAGAGGGCTGCTGAAAAAGAGCAACAATGGAGGGACACGGGAGACACAGAGAGAGACGGGTGAGAGGATGGTCCAAGGCTGGCAGAGCTCGATGCTCTCCGAAGAGACGAGAGGGAGCGAGTAATAACTCCTCCTTTTCCCCCCCTTCCATTTTTACACCAGGACATCCAGTATTCTGGCCTTTTTCACTGTCCTATTAAAGTAAAAGAGGAGGGAGGAGGATAAGTGATGAAAGGACACAAAGAGGGGGATGGGAGGAGAAGAGAGAGAAGGAATGATGGGGAGAATGGAGAGGAGGGGGGTTTGAAAGAAGAAAGAGGAGAGGAGACCTTTGGCTTTTAACTGGTCTTTTATTGGTCAAAAGTATCAATTACATCAAAGAACACAGGAGCCCAACCGTCCAATAACACAGACAAGAAACAAATGAACAAACAGTCATTGCACGAATCAAACTTTTATGGAAACCTTTTGAGTCATGACCAGACCCCTGAACATGAGTGATCTGTAGACCCTGTTTCGAGCCAGATGCTCATTTTCACAGGCCTCATCAGAAAATTAACCAATGTGTGCATTGTGCTGCTTTGTACCAGGGACCAGAAACTCACAGGTTACCATCTAGAACCACTCCTAAAGTCCTGAGCAGCTGCTGCAGCACAGACAGAGGAGGACTGAAGTGTTTCCACCTGGTTGTAGAAAAAGCAGTGACTCCCTGTGTTAGGTTGATCACAAAAACTGGACCCAAACGCTAAACTCAGACACGGAGGCAGGGTGAAAGTTTAACGGACATTTAATGATTATTAGAATGTGCAACAGATGGATCCAGATGATCTGACAGTGAGTAGGTGACTTGCACAGGAAGCAGCTGAAGCAGACGATGGGTTTTGCAGGAGTAAGGATAGCAGGCAAGGTGTAATGGTAGATTTGACGAACACTGGGTGCGAAGGCGCGGCTTAAATATGGCGGAATCAGGTGGATATTGATTGAGAGGATGATATGCAACAGGTGAGGAGGAGGAGGGCTGGAGCAGACCTGTTAGCCACGCCCTGTCGCAGCAAACGCAAACAGACAGGGGGCGAATCAGGCCGCACAGCAAATGGCAAAACGATCTTTTCTCTTCTGCATTTTGGCCTCTACAGTAAAAACAAAGCTTTACAAACGGCATTTCCTTTTTGTGTGTGTCCGTGTGTACAGTTACTTTGCTGTTTTGCGTAATGAGCATGTGCCAGAAAACAACAACATCAATTGTGGCTATTAACCAGTCGGTTGGTTAGCACGGCTTGGTCTAATTACAAGTTTTCAGATACAGTTACGCCCAATATCATTGTGACCACAACATTCTTCCCTGGTATTTTATGGATCATTGATTTATCGCCACCTATGGGCCCGGCATGCTTGTTTGGGCATTTGTAATCATTTTTGTGTTCTTTATTGTAAGATGAAGGCTTGTGTGGATGGAGATTTTTTCCAAAAATGGAGGGAAAGATATCCATAAACAGTGTAGTGTAGACAAGGCCTTAGTCGAACCAAGAAGAATTTGTTCTTGTTTATTTCGTTTCCTTTTATTTTGTTGATGCTTTTCAAGTGCTTACACGTGTCCTGATTAATTCATCAAGATTAGCAAAATTATCTAGAACAGAAAGTTAATTTGACTAAAAATATCCTGGAGTCAGATTGATTAATCCGGATGCGAAAGTCCCGCTGCCGAGCTTGTCGTTAATTGCAGGGAGAGGTGAGGGGAGAAGGAGAGAGGAGAGATGAAAGCAGATTAGATGAGACAAACTGGGAGAGGGAGGTGAGGAGAGGTGAGGAGAGGGGAAGAATCGAAGAGAGGTGACCAGAGGGGAGGAGAGGAAAAGGACAAGAGGAGAGGAGACGGGGAGGGGCGAGTCGCACACGAGCCGACTGAGAGAGAGCGAGAGACACTGCAGTAGCAATGTTAATTGAGATGAGATGCAGAGAGGGAGGAGAGAGAGCGAGAGAGAGCACAGTGAGTGATGTGAAAGACTGAAGGAGAGAAGGAGCATCCTTTTACTTTTACTCCTGTGTCTCTCCTCTCCTGTCACTTTTTAAACAGGCAATTATCTATTAGAAATAAATAGCTCTGTGTGTGGCCTCCCTGATCTGCTGATGTGACATATATAATGGAGAGTGTGTGCATGTGTGAGTGGGTTTGCATCCCAGCTTCTTTGTTTTCATGGCTCTTTGAGGAGTGTGAGCGTGTGAGCATGCACGCCATGAGAATAAGGTTTAAACATTGTGATTCGTTATCCGGGAAAAAACGTTAAAAAGTTATTTAGGAAACGAGGTAAAATTTCAGTTTTCATTTGGCACATGTCCCTGAAGGCTAATGGATCTGGACATTCTACAGATCCCATAAATCAGAGGGATTAATAGTTTGACTGTGTTAATTAAAGCTATTAATTATAAAGTTTTAAAAACCCTTTATCACAGACAATGATTTTATAACTTGTATAAGGATTTTATTCTGCTGCTGTCCTGCTGTATAATGGCTGACATACAGGACTCTGAGGACGTTTGTTTGATATTATCAATATAAAGTAAAAATATTGAGCACTTACTGCAAAGTCTGAATGTTTTTAATATTTTGTACAATCACCACAAGTGTGGTATCAATAGTTAAATCATAAAATGGATTGTGAGCAAGAACTTTGTTCACTATTTCTGCAGAATTTAGCAAATTGGTGCCAGAAAATCACATGGGTCACCTTGTTGATATATTTCACAGGGTTAAAAGGAACATATACTCTTTGAGGTGTCAAATCCTGATCACGTATATGAAACTGTCTTCTAATTAGACGAGCTGTGGACTTACGGTAGAGCCAAACTAAAGTTTTCCAATGTCAGACAATATTTGTGTACTGTGAGGAACAAATCAATACAAACTCATCTATCAGTCTTCAACACTACCTAGGAAAATGTAGACAAAGGGTTGCAAATGTTGCACTGAACTGGTGTAGCTGAGAAAATAGAGACTCACATATAGCGCCACACAAGCTGTGTCTCAATTCAAGGGCTGCATCCTTCAGAAGACGTGGCCTACCCGGCCCACAAAGGAGGCTAGAAGGCCGAATCGAAATGAGACAGTCTGGTCTACAGAGGATTTAACCAGCTCGCCCTCCTTCTTTCTTCTTTAACCAAAGCGCAAAGAATCCTGGGATAGGTTGGTCTGAGAATGATCCAACTGTTGGAGCCTTCGTTTCTCGGGGATGAAAACACGCTGCTGTGACGCGATTGGACATCAAGGGCAGCCTCCGAAGGATGCAGCCCCTGAATTGAGACACAGCTATGGCCTCCGTTGGGCTTTTCACTATAGAAACCGCAGCTGAGGCTAAACTGATAAACAAAGAATGAGGTGGAAAAATATGAGGAAACTATTCAAAAGCAACTTCAGCAACAAGTGCAGCTATATCTTTTTTCATATATTCACTCTTCATATGAGATGAATCTTTATTGTCATTTTTCCATCTTGTTTTAACGAGAACAAGATCAAATCTTAATCTTAAAAATACCCACCCTCCATATCCCCATGATGAGAGTTGCTTCTCTTCATCTTGTCCATTTGTGCCTCAAGCGCAGCTCTGCATATCTGAGTAATTACATTTAATATATTTTAGCCATTTAGCTTGCGCTCTTAGCCACAGTGACTTACTGTATGTAGAAAACAGAAGCTTCAGTGAATGTCCTTATGTCACTCATTAGAATGTGATGTATGTGGTCAGGTTTTTCCGCCCTCAGGTTCAATCTTTTATTGAATTTGATTATACATTTTTTGAATGTGGCTTCTTTTCTCTCTGAGGTCTCTTTATTTAAGTGGTAAGCTGCATGAAGACTAATAAATGGACAAATATATTCACTTATAACGTGGTTTATGTAGATACAAGTGTGTATGTGTGTCTATACTTGTGTGTGTGAGGAGTGCAGTTGACGCAGTATGCATTCATTATTTACTTGCCCCCACTCACTGGCCTTTATAACAGTATTATGAGCATGCAGTCAGGAAACAATGGACAGGGCATATTCATTATGCTGCTGCTGGAGAGCCGTGGTTGTTTTTTCCTGCAGGTATCACTTCCCTCTCTGTTTATTTAGTAAATTTGTAATTTATTGCATGTAATGCACGGCTGACATCATCTCCCATGTCTGCAGAAAGCTTCACCACCCCGGGAGACCGGGGCGAATTATCGCTAATGCATCGCGGATGCCAGCGATGTAGCACCACGGGGAACATTAACCCGATTTTCTAAGCATTTCTGAACATCACATTGTCTAATTAACTGTAATACCTCGCTGTAATTACTCCAAACAAATAAGACCATGGTGAAGACAGTTGGTAGCTTCCTACAAAGCCTCAACATCAACTGCAGCCAAGTCAGTTAATGTGTTCATACATATTCTTTTGATTTGACGCAAATTAAACATCACATTTCATCAGTCATGGCCAAGACAGAGTTTGAAAACACCTCAAGGTTATTTTTAATAGCAATGAAGCTATACAGTGAAGGTTTCCTGTCTGCACGTTGACAAATCTATGTTATGGTAAAACCTTTCTCCATTTTCACACAGCTTTGTTTCCTGGATGAACCCTGTGATCGACCTGCAGGCTCATTGCCTTTACTCCTGGTGAAATGTGTTAGTTCAGTCAGATCTTAGATGAGGTTGTTGTTGTTTTCCTTGAAATATGTAAACACAGCTACATGAGAGCAACAGCTCACATGAAGCAACAAAAACATTTTGTGATCTAATGTTAAGGCTGTATATTTCTGAGATTGAAACATCGGGAGTTAAAACATCAGAAGGCAGACTCACCGCCAACAGAACCACATTAAGGTGATCAGCAGGACTCTGCTTTGTTCCTTCTACAATTTCAAAGATCTAAAGGATTTTAAAAATGGAGGAACAATAAAAACAATAAAAAGTCCAACAAATTCAATGACAATGTGTCACTGGAGAAACCTGTGGATAATTTCTTCTTTTCATATTCAATAGGAAAGAGAAAATTGGAAAATGTTTTTTGGTTACTCCCTTGTGAATTTCAGTTTATGCTCAAGAAAAGTAGGAAATGGAAAAAAAGGCCGTGAACCGAATTTTTTGAAATATTGAATGCAACTAGTGCAACTAGTAAATTTCTGATTTCCATGTGTCCTGCACTTTCTCAACCTACCTTGAAAAGGACATGCTCCTGTGGATCAAAGACTTATTTTAGGTAGTGAAAACATACTTCTTCTTATAGGTTTTTATGCCATTGAAATCAAACTTTAGTATTAGTATTACATTCCATATCTGTTGCCAGATCCCCTATTCCTGTTAAAAACAGGGAACAAACCCAGGTCTCCTGTGGTAGAGTTTGATGTTTTCCTGACCCACACATCTACACTGACCTCCTCCCTCAGCAGATACTCAGATAATAAAGTCACCTCACATTCTCTTTTGTTCCCAGATTAATTACTTTGGCAGAACATAGTCACTTGAATGTGAACTCCATATTTCTCGAGAGGCCAATAATTTCCCATGTTCAAGCATTCAGTAGTTAGAATTTGAAACATGAGCTTATCGAAACTTATCAACAAAGAATTTAATAAAATAAAGCTCAGTTAATAGTATGATTGTATCACCATCAATCATAAGAAGGAAAATAATCTTTGAGTGGGTGTTCCGAACTCAAACAAGCCCAAGAGAACCCAGCCAACATGACCAAACCCAACATGAGCCCAAAGATCATCTCACCTGAGCACTGCCTGGCCCATCAGGTTTCGACAGGTCCTGACGGATCCTGACAGGTTGTGGTTGGGTATCCACACTCCTCTGGATAAACAGGGAAATGAAAATAAATATATAAAAACTCGAGGAAACAGAAACAACTGGAGTTAGAGCCACAGCCGCAACAGCAGGAGGATAAAGTTAAATAACTGACTCTTTCCTTTGCTGCATTTCTGCTTAGTTGTGCTTTACTGTTCATTGAGCATGATAGCAATCTTGCTTTGTGTGACTAATAGACATTTGAAACACCAGTTAATACATCAGCTCAAGAAAATGATGATGTATACGAAAGAAAGCTGATTGCTTTTCATTTTTGCTTAATTGAACACTCTTGTTCAAGAACCTTGGAAGCATTTTTGTTGATTGAATGCTTTTCTTTCATATATGCAAATGAAGACATTGAGCAAAGCCATCACATTTGTATGGTTCCTGTCATCTGAATAAAAGAGCAGATTTTTTTTTAAATCTCATATTAATTCTACTTGATAGTTCACAGAGCGTGGCGATGCATTAACTTAAAGACAAACAGACAAACGCACGACTAGCGAGCGGCTGTGAAGTCCTGCTGCTGCGACACCGACACGAGGAAGATGTTTTGTTTAATTTAGTTTCTGCTTAATTGCTTTAGCCATTTATTTCCCCATGATGTCTGATGGGGTCCCAGCTGATCTAATAACACTTGCATGACACATCAATAAACACATCCGTCTATTCCAGTGTGATAATAAGGATCTGATTCCATTTAGTTCCACGTGATTACTTATTGCTCAATGGTTCTCAAAGCCTAAATGCACATGTTGGTTGTTTGGTTTCATTAAAGGTAGGCCCCATCACAGGTTTTCATGGAGTACATAACTTATTATTATTTTTCTTCATATACGTGGATTAGAATTTAAGTCATGTTAAAGTATGATTACATGTCTTTTTCCTCATGAATGACAAAGTTTGTAGAAAATACTAAGTGGCACCCAAACCGCCCAACAACTTCTCTTCCTTTTCTTTTCAGCCTCATTCTTGCTGATCCTCTGACTGTTTGCTCCACGGTTCGATGTAACATCCATCTTGATTACTGTGTCATTATTGGACATCTGTCAGCAACACAGGAGCTAATGCTTCCCGAAACATTTTAATTATTAATGCAGCTCTATGACATTCATGCATTCTTGATATTGACAATTAGGGATGGCTTAGCTGCTGACAGGTGCTTAGGTTGCACTGCACCAAACAACAACAGCAGCACAGGTTTTATTGGCAGAAAGTCTGCAGGGTCAGATTCTCGCAGGGCCTCTTGTGACATTAAATACAGTCATTAAATGCTTGGTTAGACTATAAGTTGATATCGGAACACAAAGAGGTTTTAAAGCAACACTGTGGCACGTTTTTTCCAAAGTTTGTTTGATGGTGCACTGACTTGAAATAGAGAGAATGGTTCTGCTTTCATTCCAACTCCTCCACATCCGTTCTTGTTCTATGTAACTTCGGTGAGTGGGTACGATCCCCTCCGAGAAGAGTCTGACTGACTGTTGCAGCCAACCAGAGTTTATCTGCAGTATTCAGCAAGTGAACTTTTAAAATATCAAGAATTCTGAACAGGGTTTGGTGTGTACATGGTACATTCATAGGCGTTTTTTCGCTATTTGAAAACCACGTACTTGCTCGAACACGGAGCGCAACAGAATTAATCATACGTGTGCCTACAGAGGGCGCTGTCTCTCAGTTGAAGTAACATTGATGCTTTAAGTTAAGTCTTACAGCTCAAATCCTCATGGGTCAGGAATGAGACGTAAAATAAATTGCTCCGAAACACATATCTTGCTTCCAGACTATAACTAACAGAGAGAGGTTCAATGTGGTTTTCACAGAAACCCTGAATAGATTTTCTTTCTTTTTGCTTTATTTTGTGTTGTGAATCAAGTCGCAGCACAGAGAGAGTGAAGATGGAGAGAAAGTGTTACCTTTTCAAACGGTTGCACGGGCACATATACAGTGTAACATGTCAACTAAAACTAAACCGTGGAAGAACGTTTCTCATTCAGAGCTGGGTGGAACAAAGGTGAGAGGTGAAGAGGTGAAAAAGAAGAAAACTTGAAAATGTTCTCTAAAATGTTTTTTTAGAGAAGGAAAATCAGAGACATGGCTTCTGACGTGCACTGAGAGCACTTATAAATGGTGACACCAGTAAAACCACAAAGCCAACAAAGAAAAAACCATTAGATCAGAGTATGTGTCCTTCAGGCTACACTGTAACAACAATTGCTTTTAGGAATGGGGTATAATGGAAGCTCCTGAAAGTCAAAGCACTGCATCAAAATACTAATAAAGTGGTATTCATTCTGGCAGCCATTTTTGGGTTCATTTGTCTAAAATGCTGGGAGTTTTGGGATATATCCAGTTTCATCCACTTTACTTTTACAATTTATTAGGACGGTCTCAGCAGGGGAAGCTAAAACCAAGAATCCTCTGTCCTCACAGCAGTGATAAACAAAAACAGGGTTCACCTTCAACAGCTTTAGGTTAATCAGAAGTTTGTGTACAATTTAGAGTAAACTTTTTTTGCCTTAAAAAAAGACCACATTAATGTAAGTCATATATAAAATAATTTATAAGCTTTCCAGGAAAAAAAAAACGGAAACTCTGCTGGATCTGTCTTTTTTTTGCTGGTGCATGTTTGCCCGAGGATTTCACATCATTTTGTTATTCAGTCAGATGTGGCTTCACAGAGTTTGTCAAATTTAAGTCCTAATGCGAATTAAGAGCAACTGCAGTGAATGTTAGTTTTCACCCCAGCATGGAGCGCAGCATCTTTGAAGTACGGCTGGACCCTCAATTGGAATTTTAGAGGGAAGACATGTATCACACACACACAAGCACACACACGCACACACACACACACACACACACACACACTTACCCTGACTCTCAGAATAGTGAGTCCTAGAGGGTGTGGAGCGATGACAGTCAGAGGATGAATGACCCAGCAGAATATCACTGAGCTGACACTCTGATAATTACATGCCAATCTCACACACTCTCATTTCCGCCATCAACACACACACACCCACACACACACACTCTCTCTCTCTCTCTTTTTAGGCTGGGTTCACACAGATCATAGACAGCCACAACTGCTTGTGCTTGGAAGTATGTAACAAACAAAGTGTGTTTCAGTGCGTCGGTGGAAGCACCACATTTTGACAGCATGGCAGACACACACACACACACACACACACACACACAAATGCACGCACGCAAACTTGATGTTTTTTCCGCATTGCGTCTCTCTCCAAATTCCTAACTGTGTTCATTTACTAGCGGAGGTCTCATCAAACTTTAACCAGGCAGCATAAACAGCTTCAAATGAAATAGAACACCAGAGGCACTTACACTGGGACTACAGACACGGAAACACAAGGACTACATGCACGCACGTTACACAAACAGACACACACACACACACATACTGTATATGCATGTGGTGTACAGAGGTGTGCACACGCAAATACACACTGAGCGCACATATGAACTCAATGGTTCCTCTTCGACATCACATTAGGAAAGTGTGTAAATGTATAAACAGAGAGAGAGAGAGAGGGAGTTGCACAGTAAGTGATGAGAAGGAAATGTTGGCAAAGGAATACAGATGTTGATATGGAGAGTGGTCAGACTCATACAGTCAGTACTGCTGTGTGTGTGTGTGTGTGTGTGTGTGAGTGTGTAACTGAGACAATGTGAAACAGTGTATCATCTGCTTGTGTGTATTTGTAATGTTTTCAGTCTTATCTCTTATTGTTTGTTTCTTGCTTTCTTTCTGTTTTGAAGTTTAAGTGCTGTCGTCTCTGCACCACACCACGCTTCTTACCGGGGAAGGGGGACAAGACAGAGTAACAACAATCCCGCACCGTGATTGGTGATTTACTGTCTGATGCTCAACCAATAGAGTCAGTGTCCCATTAAGAGGTCACCCAATTAATCACCGCTAAACTCAATCACCCAGAGGCCCCACCTCATGGCTTTATTGATGCCCGGCTCTTCAGGAGGCCCATTCGGCCCCCACTTTGTGACTCAGGGGACAGCATATGATTGTTTGTCCCAGAGGTGAAGGTGGACATCCATTGGCTGTCATGATCAACGCAGTGGGAAGCCAGTAAAACGAATGACGGCCCTCACCTGTCAGCTAGCTCGCTTTTTTTCAAGGGACCTGGTTGACATGTGACATGCCATTATGCATCCAAGCCATCACTCTGAAGCAGATCTTTATTTTGACCGACTGTCTGACTTCTATTTTGTATATAATGATGCTCTAAGTATTGGAAGTACTGATTAGATATACTTTGGTGGATGTAAATAGAAAGTAAAATGTGGCCATGCATTTAATGGGTTATGCTGCTTCGACCCGAGAGCCATTTTTCAGGTCTATATACACTTGAGCACAATTGAAAGCGATGCTGAATTTGCTATTTGTATGGATGTACAGACAACTATCACTGCCTTGCTTTGATATTGAAGAAAACTAAGATGAAGATTCTCAGGTTCTAGAGGTTCAAGGATCATCCTTTTTCTGTTTTCACTTTATTCATGAAGGCTCAGAGATAAAGATATCTTAAGTTAGTTGCACAGAAGTCAAGCATATGTATTTAAGAATTCAGAGTTATGACTATGAGGAATAATTTTGACACAAATTATAGCATTTGGGCAGAAAGTGTTTTGAAGTACTTTAACTGCCTCAAGAGCCGTGTGTCACAGACACTGCTGCTGTGAACAGATTAATTCAGGCCAAAGTACAACAACTAACTTTCCATTTATGGTAAAACACCAGCATGCACCTTCACCCCATGCAATACATCATGTCTCGTACTCCCACGCATACCTCACAGTCTGGAAACTTCTGGTGCAACAAGCCCACAATTTCTGTTCATTTACTTCTCTATTTCTTGTGCAAAAATCCCATTCACTTGAAACCATAGATTGTAAATCAAGATGGACGACATGACAGCTCCCCAAAGTGAAGCCAAAGCATCCTGATCGCCCCCTGGAGGCCAGCTGCGGTATAGGTCATAAACCCTGCCTCTCCCATGTTAGTGGATGGGACATTAACCACACTAAAAAAGACTACATTTTTCTTAAAGATAGATGTTTTCAGTCATTTTAGTTAGTTATTATCACACAGATGTTTGTTCAATTGCTCATTTTTTCATTTAGTTTGGTTGTAATTACTTAGTTGATGCTTTATAAACAGGGTGAAACGTTCTGATCAACAGCTGTAACTAACTCATGGCTGCACAGCAGTGATTCTGGGTCCAAATGATATCAAAAGGTGCAAGATGGCGGCACCTGCATCCGAGATGTCTTTGTATCCTTTTGTACCAACGGGAGATACGAGAAAGTGGAGACGCGTCGCCCGTCTATATTTACAGTTAATGCTTGAGTCACACTCTACATATACAAATTGCTGTGTTAAATATACAGTTAAGCTGCAGCTAATAACATGACAGCTCATCAATATACCAAAGTCACACTTTGCTCTTTGACGAAACCGGCTCTTGTCCAATAGCTGCAATTATACCGCACACAGGAAAACATTCGGGATGCCCTGGTTCAAAACCTTTAAAGAACTACTGCTCTACAGTGTGTGTTTGCTGACACAGTGCATCAACAGACGATTACTGAATTCATGTTATGCTCAGTGAGCTGGTTTATTAACTGATTGCGAGTACGTTCTTATTTTAAGCTGACAAAATGTATTTTTTACCAAATCATCTTTTTGAATGATTACTGTACATTTGCTAATGACCGCACCAGCTGCTGCCAGCTCCACTTCAGTTTAGCATATTGTCTTTAATGTTATATTAACACATCTGCTTCCCTTCTTATCATTTATCATGTTTAACAGAGGCCTCGTATTGTGGGTTTATTGGGCTGGATTACTGCCATTGCTACAGTCAGGCCAGTCGTCCAAAAAAAGGGATAAGTGCACTTTCTCTTTTTGGATTGAACGTCCAGCAGTGTGACACGACAAGTGAAGGTTACTGGAAAATGTGCACGAAAAGATAGAAGAGAAGATGAGTAAGAGCTGAGTGTTTTGATCTGCTGAGGGATTTAAGCTAGGTCAGGTGTTGGAGAAAAGAAATCAGGTTTCATTGTGGAACCACGCCAAGGAATATTAGTAAAGGACGTTGAAAAGTCACCAAACCACTTTAGGGGCCACATGAAGTCACTAGAGAGATTATGGATTTAAAAATAGGGTGAGGACAAACGGGTTTCTTATATAATTTGAGCTGTTAAGTGACCAAATGACTCCATTTAATGCTTTAAGCTGATTCTGGTTTGTCTTTGACGCCCATTGCATCACATGGTGAGATGCTTCTTATCCCATATCTGCTGCCATTATGCACCGCTGTTGAATTATGTAGCATTTGGGTAAAACGCTCAGTGCTGCGTTGGCTGCTTAAAACCGTCTTTCCTACTGTACTCGTTTAAAACGTAGCTAAATGGGGCCTTTTCAATCCATTCATTTCCTGGGATTAAATGACTCTTTGTATGATTCAGTTTATCATTTGGCAGCATCGCCCACTATGAAGTCATTGTTTGTTTTCAGTCCAGCTGGCTCACTGGTTTGGCTGGTTTGTCTGATGTAACTCATTGCAACCACTGACTTCACTGTGCCGCCATATGGTACTCAGGTGTGTACGTGTGTGTGTGTTGGTGTCGGTGTGTGTATGTGTGATGTAATGAAATTTTACCCTTTGCCAAAACCAAATGTGTATGGATGACTCATATCTTAAAAGAAAAATATTCAGGTTCATAATATAGATTTTGGTTATTGATAACCTGCTCTAATGTTCACAAAACACTCTCCTCATACTGTCCATTGCTGCAGCTCCTCTTTTCAGCCTCTGTCTGAAAAATGTGATTTTAGCTCCTGTCTCTTTAAGGTCCCCCCTCCCGATGAAGCCCAGTCTGCTGGTTCTCTTTGTTGTGATTGGTCAACCACTTCCTACACATGTTAATGTCGGCCTCCTCTCTCGCTGTACCTGGCTTTGTAAGGGTGCGTGTCAGACTATCTGGGAGGTGTGCATTATGCAAATGTGGTGCATTGTAACGTCACATGATATGATGATGGTGCAGAATTATCCGTCAGTGTTTTCTGTGGAGGAGAAGAACTCCCTTTACTACACACTTTTTAACTTTGCAAACCTATATCACACTTTTAAAGAATGGAAAAAGTGAAAAAGCTAAATATGTCTATTTTAATTTATGATAATGTAACTTCCTATCTCAATATCTTTTGCAGTCGGCTGTAAATATCACGCTTGTTTAAAACAACACTCAGTGTAACTTCTAGAGAACAGTCGCAGGAGTGTGTTTGTTGTGTGAAGAAATGTGTTAAAGCTGACATGACTCCGCTCCCTTCACTGTGTCATTTTGGCGTATGAGGTAAAGAGGCACCCGTCCCCCTCGGAGGGAAGGTAAGCTGTGGTGTTTTGTCAAGCAGCAAATTTGTTGAGATCTCAGGGTTAGTGCTGTGTGACTCAGCTGGGCCCCGAGGAGGAAGGTATGAGGGCCAGTGCACCCATGCAGATTTTATCCTCCGTCGCCAGCAGCGTGAAAGGAAAACTATTCCGAAACAAAGTATGTACTATTTCTGTGGTCTCGGCTTGTGCCATAGCAGCCATTCGTGTAGGTTGTTGCATTAATGTGGGTGACTTAAGGTGAGACTGAATCTGCTATGATGTTATTTTAGATCATTCCCCGCTGACTGATTCCTGATGTAGCTCTGCACAACCTCAGTGTTGTCCCCCCCTGGAAAATATTTACCCATGAAAGACTTCAGCCCAAGCTCACAGGATCTGGGTGTATGCAGACCAACAAACACTCTCTCCATTAGCTGGAAACCTCACACGTCTGGGTACATCACAACTGTAGAAAGTGATGGATGAATTTGCTGCTCTCACCAACTTATTTTGTTTCTTCTTCTTTTTTTTTGTACACATCCAGAAATAGATGCTAATCTATTAAAACTCTGGATGGTGTGACAGTTATTGTTCTGCCACCTCTGTGGAGGAATATCTCTCTGTTTCCATTTATTGCTAACCCTCAGCACAAATGTCACATTTGTAGATGTGCAAACACAGAAGTTTGTGCTGTGGTTTGCTTGCTGTTTGCCTACTGGTGTCCCCCCCCCCCCCTCCCTCCTGTATCAAATGTCACAACTGCCTGTTTAAATGTCTCTGACTTCACTTAACACAGACACAGTGCTGGGTCCCACTTCGACTTGAATACAATTGTCACAGTGTGTGGGGAGAGAAAGCACACACACACACACACACAGTGAAATGTATCGACCCACACATGACACAAGACACTGACGGCCTGATTTTGTAATTTTCTTCTCTTCTCTTTTGTTCTGGACATCTAGGCGCAGCACACACACACACGCTCACACAGCGGTTTGGCATGTCTCCCTGTGTTAAAGCTTTGACTGAAGTGAGTCTTTCTCTGCAGCTTCTCAGGTCTCCATCAAAATCAATACAGAAAATTGGTCTCCTGAATCCTCGGGGTAACTTACAATATGGGAGTATGTCGAGGTGTGTGTGTGTGTGTGTGTGTGTGTGTGTGTGTGTGTGTGCGTGCATGTGTGTGTGTCAGGGGACGTAGTATTGAGTCCAGGAGGCAGGAGTGAAGAGAGTAAGCTCATTGGATGCCATAATGGGTTCCTGTTCACACTCCTCGTCTCTCTCTCTCTCTCTCTCTCTCTCGCTTCCTGTCTCCCTTCACCCTGCAACTCTTGAGATGACCTCGCCTCCTCAGACTCCAGTCTTAAGACATTAAGCTGCCTAATCTCCTCCTCTCCTCACTCTCATCTCCTCCTCCTCTCCTGCGGTCCCGCTCCTCCTCCTCCTCGCTCTATTTAACGTACTTCCTCCCCTCATCTCATCCCGCTCTCCTTGGTTGACCTGCAGATGTCAAATGCAAAGTACCGCAGAAGGCTTTATCTCGCGTTGAAAGAGGAATGTCCTCCTTAGAGGCCCCTTTTGTGTCTGGACAGGCAATTCAAGTAGATCACAAGTGGTTCATTTGTTAAGGAGTAGCATAGGTGTTCCCAGGACAAAGAGTGAAGTATCCCATTATGGGACACTTTTAAGGAAATAACAGCCCTGTAATTTATCATTCCATATGGTCCCCTTTAGGTTCTCTGCACACTGAGTGTCCCTATTAGGACTGACACTGATCAGATGGTGCTCAGACGCTTCCTTGGAAACGTATGTTACTGCAGCAACAGCAAGAATCTAAGAAAAGGAAAGATCACATGAAGACCATTTAAGTCTGTGCTCGGGGGAGTTAAGTTAGAGCCCTAAAGCATAAGAGTTTTAACCGTTCTTGTTGAAACCTTTCCTGGTTAAGGACTCCAGAACGGAGCATTCTCATCATCATTGTTTTATATTGAATGATGAGGGCACTACTGTCAATGTTTAAAAAAAAAAAAGTTTTTTATGTGCTCATATCTTTGGTTTGAAGTAGTTGGAAATAGTTGCTTTGTATTTCTTTTTAAAGCTTCATTTCTTTAAAAATGTTGTGACATTTGTGGGGTTGTATGCTCATGATGCTCAGTTATGACCATTTCAAGAGAACATTTTTCACCTGAACTTTTACTTTGATTGTTGCTTATTTGGTAATGGCTATTTATTGTTTTCTATTCAATCCTTTTCTTATTCTATTGATAAGGGGGGAAAAAATATTCTATGATGGAAAGTTCCCTCTTCACTAAACATTTGGAATCATGACATAACATCTCTGTTAATGTAAAAATTCTAAAAGCCTGATACGTATACCTTGGACCTAATCACTATACTTTATGAAGCCATTTTCAGAAATGAGCTCCAGAGAATTTCCTCAAAAGTGGACCCAGACTTTCCCTGGAGTTTGTCTTTCACATAGGAACAACACAGCAGGAGGTTCTCTGCTCAGACGTGTTCATGACAACACAGAAATCTCTGGAGTGTTCAGGTGAGGGGTGCTGCAGCAGGCAGAGGCAGGACATTACGTGTGGAGATCATACATTTTTGGTTACAGCACGGCCCGTATCGCCTGTATCACCGAATACTCTTGAATCTCATTGCCAGCGTCTTCTTCGTGTATGGTACCAGGAGATTATCAGGAGTTCCTTGCATGTCTGAAAGCAGCTTAAGCAACAAAGAATAATGCTTCTTTTCTTTAGTTCTATCAGTTTAATGATTATTGATAATTTTTGACAGAGGTTAAGCATTGGAACAACATCGGTTGATATTTCTGTCTGTCAGTACGATGTCTGGAAATGATCGACCTGGTGACAGTCGCTGCCGAAATTCAACCCGTTTCGATGGAGAATCATTAAATTCATGTTTAAAAGTTAAAATCCTGTAATGATATTTTAAGGTGTCAGATCAACCTGGAGAAGTGTTCACTGTTTACCGAGGTTTGTTTTCGCGGAGCTCCTTCTAATTTCACACTAATTAAATGCACTGCATGAGGAAGAGCATCTGTGTCAACCATCGGGAAATTAAACCTGGCAACATTCGAGCTCAGAAGCCTCCATCGGACACGGTGCAGCGGGTAGGGCAACAGCTTTTTAAGGATTTCACAGAGAGCATTTCCTCGGTGGCTGCAGGGGAATTTGGGGGTGATTCTCCGAGCGTCCTCCATCTTTGCCTTCCAGAAAGTGCTCATATTGGTTTCTGGAGCTGAAAATAAAAATCAATGCATCAAGGCTTACGGGAAGAGAGCTTGAGATATAGCTTCCTGAAGCGAGTTGGAACGTCTTAATGTGGCGCCTGAAGTTTATGTGGTGAGTTGTAATTGGTGGATGGGCCATTTGTGGGCAGTAAATGTACAGTTCGACTCCGCGGTAGGTGTTGTAAATTTGTCATTATCATCATTATCCTCCTCATCCGCTGCTCGTTCTCTCTCCTGCACTTCTATCCGTCTTTCTGTCACTTCCAAAAACACATCCAAAGGGAACCATCAGCCCATTTAAAGGTCTGAGCACCAATTAGCTTCACTCAGTTCAAGTGATGTTCCGCTGAAAATACTAACGAGCATTCTCCACATGCCAGACCTCTGGCTTTCACCTTATGTTCTGCTCCTGAGTATCTGTGGGCGGGCAGGTGGTGAAAGAAGAGGGGGCCATGGTTTCTGTTGTCGTCCTCAGAACTTTACACCGGCTCTGTCCTCAACACCACGACACAGGTCAAACACACTCTTCCTTCTGAGGTCTGCGACCGAGGCCATTGCCCCAGCAATTCTGACCCGTACTGCCATGTTGTCCCGGCGACCTGGCTCCAGATGTCTCTCTCTGCTGGACTCCATAGTAACCAGCCTCCGTAGCTGGCCTCAAACATGGCCAGCACTAATCACCGACAACATGGAAGCTGTGGGGTAGATGGGCTGGCAGCGGGGTGGGCTGGAAGGTCTATGAACCCTTACACCGTGTCTACATCTGCAGACACAACTTGTTGGATAACGTGGGGGTGAGCCATGTTGGAGCTCTGGCATCATTTAGGAATGGGGCCAAATGTTTTTACTACAAGGGCGTTGGTGTCAAGTGGCACTTTTTAGCTCAGTAGCAGCCGTGACATTTTCTGTCTGTCAAATCTACAGTTTTCTATCATCTGCAACTGTTCCACTAAAATGATGTAGTGTCATAGATTCCTATGAAATTGCTGACAGATCTGTCTTGAGCCTCAGTTAACTTGTTGTTGTTGAATTTATTCCTTGCGCATGTGATGCACGTATAGCATGTAATAATTTAGTTAAGCTTAGTTAAGTTTAAACAACATAAATACAAAGTACATGAATGAAATATTAAAGTAAGTGTGAGATGTTGTAGAAACCAGTAAGGCCTTAAACATATACAAAAGATATACAAGTCAAAAATCAACAAAATCGTCAATACAGGTTTATACAATAGCACAACATATATTAGTCATGTATTTAACATTTTGCGTATTTTCTAATCGCCTGATTATGTATGTGTGTGTTTATTTTTCAAAATAGATACAGAGCTTTTAGAGAAATACTTCACACTGTTGCGGCAACTCTTCACGCTGCTCTAATATCCTCTGCTCTGATCCTGAAATAATGTGTCATTACAACAGAAAGCAGCAGGAAAATGAATGTACTGCTGTTGTCACACAACCTTGATGTGGCTTTTCACAACGGAGTCACGTTCCTTTGAAAATTGTATGTCATGTGTTTCAACCTTCTGTTCCACGTGGAAAGGTTTAGAGGAGGACATAAAAAATTAAATACAACTCTTCAGATGCCGCCTAAATCTATTGCGTTTACTGCTGTGTGCAGTGGGTGCAGTAAAAAAGTTGAACCTATTAAATGGCAACACCTGTGCACAGACACGATGGCATGTGCAGGCTATATTTGATTGTTGCTGAGTTTGCTAATGGGATTCTAAAGGTTTCCAGCTTTGGTTTGCCCCGCACTGACACCATTCCATGATTAATGTGATTCTTTGTTAAACCCCAAAGACAAATTATGAAAC
This sequence comes from Hippoglossus stenolepis, assembly GCF_022539355.2. Lineage (NCBI taxonomy): Eukaryota > Metazoa > Chordata > Actinopteri > Pleuronectiformes > Pleuronectidae > Hippoglossus > Hippoglossus stenolepis. The sequence goes on along the minus strand of NC_061484.1, from coordinate 12,123,253 downwards.
AGATTCTGTTTTCTCTTCCTTACCTCTGCAAAGGAGGTCAATGGTCAAGAACAGCTCGGCAGCTTTGTGTTTTTCTTTAGAGCACGGTGGATGTTTGCCAAAACCGGAGTTTAAACCTTCATCCACGCAAAGCTATTTTTCACTGAAGTGTTCCTCAGTGGGGTTGAAGCTAAAATAGCACTTAGTCCACATGGTGCCAGAAAAAATGAACCATGAAGCATTTTTAAGGTCTGCGTGGTGGCAGGAGCCCCTGTCAGGGTCGTCCTGCCCCAACATTCAGTTTAAGTGCAATTACTGTCTTATAAGCACAAAGGGCACGGAGCGCACTGCGATGAGCGCAGATGTAGTCGCATTGAAAACAGTTAAAGCATCAGTAAGCAGCAAACACACATTTACATGCTATGAGGCAGCTTGAGGCCTTTCTGTGGTTTTGACATGGGCGCTTGTGATGTGTAACAGTACGCCAGCTAGCTGGGTGGGAGGATGGAGATGTGTTCTCATACGCCTCAGCAGGGTTGTAATCCATGATTCATACTGCGTGAGTGTGCGTGTGTGGCGTGTCATGAGATAAACAGTCGCGCAGCAGCTTGTTTTAAGGTGAACTTATCTCAAACCAGAGTCTAGGTGGGCGTGTGCATGTGCCTAAATGTTCATTGGAGGGTAGCAAAGCGTGGTGCAATAGAAACAATGATGATTCAGTGGCCCTGCTTTTCAAGAACATCTGATTTGACAGTTTCGTGATGTCGTGTCGTTTGCAAAACACTCACGTCTCCAAATATTCGCCTTCCTTCCTCATTAAGGTCACATGCCACTGGGCAGAAACCTCTGATATTTTTGCTTCATATTCCCATGAGCACATTTTCCTCATCAACAGATTGTACAAGTCGCAGTGTGTATTTGTCGGACTAAATATGTCAACGAAATCTAATGAGATAACGATGAAAATATATTATTCCTATACTGTGGGTGCCTCATTTGTGAAAAAATATTCTGGTGTTTTTTAAATAGAACTGTTTCATATTCACACAGCCCAACATTCACTTACGTTAAAGCAGCTCAGTACAACAGCGACCTTCTCTTTAATTGGGTGTTGTCTTACTTAATGGCACTCATACTGTTTTTTTAGGTGAGGTGCAAGTTTCACTCTTTTCCCGGTCGAGAGTTCGAACTGGATATCATCCAAACACAAGCTTATTTACTAATTCCAGAAATCTCTCTTGGGCTGAAGTGCATATCTGGAGAACCGTTCATCTAATCGTCTTCACACTATTGTTAAGGGTCCGAGGAAGTGCAGTGTTGAATCTAGTGCGATTTGGACAAACATTTGGTGACCAATGCTCTCAGGCAGCAGTGGCTGCTGTTGATGTTGTCGATCATGAGTGTGTTCATGACGACAACTGATCCTCCAGTTAAGGTTGTACATACTGTGTCGAGCTTCACTGAACTTTAAACAGACAGGCGAGCAGCCCTTTGTGCAGCAGGAGCTGCAGGATTCTGTGGACTGAGTCCGGCAGTCTGTCTTTACTTTCTACTGCTCAATTACCACAGGTCACTTTTACAGTTTCATAAAGAAAACTGCAACCAGCAAACCACAGGATATAGGCAGGACGGACACTGCACTAGTCACCATAAATAAGCAGCAAGTTTTCTTGCTTATTTCATTTTACTTGTGCATTAATACAGGAAAATCAAGCACAGTTGTGTACTTTGAATACAACACAATATGTGGGCAGCTGAATGTTGTCATCAGACATGTTTATCGGGTTAGAAATAAACTGCTGTTTTTATCTCGCCAGCAAAAGAAAATAAACTTTGTGAACAAAGAGTCTTGACCTCCACCTCCTTCTAAACAGAAAAACAAGAAGAGAGGAATAGACAAAGAGATGATGAAGTAAGAGAATCAAGTGGAATGAGGAAAGGAAATGATAGTTGGGGAAACATAATGGTTCATTGCAGCAATACATTACCGCTTGACATCTTTCCTTAGTAAAATGCAAAGACAAATATCGAAAGGGAGCGACGAGAAGTAGGGAGACAAAGGGGAATGACACACAGATTCAAATGGACGAGTGGGTGATGGAGTGGATCGTACGAAAGTACAGTGATGTCTGATCCTCATCACAAATGGAAAGAGGAAGAAATGAGATGAGTAAAAAGGATGTATGGATAAAGATGTATGATGAAAAAACAAGAAATTTAAAGAGACACTGTTCACTTAAATTTGTATCTTGAGCTGTAAACTAACTGTCTCTTGATTGTAGTTGATGAAAAGAGAAGATTTTACGGGTCATTACTCGTAATATCCTTATTAATCCTTATTAATGGAGAAAATACTACATTTGTGGGTCTCTCTCCCAGCTTGCAGAAAAATCTCCGTTTGGAGGGGTATAGAGCCCTACGCCTTAGCCCTACCCCTCCATCCCAACAGGTGTTGGGACAGCCTACCCCTACACATGAACGTGCAAAACGAAGGGGAAGGGCTAAGGGGTGAAATGGGATTGGACCTTAGTGGAACATTTGTTATTTGTAATTACAGCTTTCCAACTTATTCAAACATTTGCTAACATAAGCCTTCTGACTAACCCAACGTTACCACTCAGAGACTGCCCCCCCCCCCCCACACCCTCTCATGCATTGCCTTAGTCCTGAACTCATCACTGCGATGGTCTTCCAACACTATAGTCACACACAGTGTTGAACCTTCGCCTCCTGTTCACTTCCAATCTGTGCGAGCGAAGAGGCGAATAAAACATTTGCTTTCGGTGTGGACTTCAACTTTGGAGAACTTTGACACGCGATATTCAACGGCATTTCCATAAGTGTGACCATGCCCTAATGCCCCCCCAGGAACTCTGGAGGGGAAAAGCTGTTTTTTAAAATGATGCCGTGGGTGGAGAAAAGCTCTGTGCTGGAGGTGATTTTATATTTAAAGTTAATACCTTCATAAAACATATTGATGCTTAAACCTGAGCCTTGTACATGTTTGTTTTTTTGTCAAAAGGGGAAGACTGAACATTGGTTGATCAATATTTTCTGGATTTGCTGAAGAAAACTTCGATTTTATTCTTTAGGTTTATAAAAGTTTCTTTTTTCCTGCTGCCTGTTGATCTTTCTAAGAACGGACATCACTGCATCAACACTGGAAATGTCAAACACTGATGAAGGATGAGTGATGCTGTTGAGACTGTGACCTATAGGAAATAAAGCAGAGAGAAAGTAAAGCAAGTAAGATAGATAGAGGGGGGAAAAAATGTAGTGGACGGGAATTGCTACAAAAAAACATCAGAGACATGCAGAAGCTACTGCGTGTGACATGAATAGTAATAATCCCAGAGACAAAAAGCAGAGTGAAGGAACAGAGGCATGTGGGTAGTTTGACTCCGGCCCTTAGTAACAACAGTCGGTAAGCAAAGAACGAAAAGGAGAAGGCGTAGTGGAAGAAATCCATTAATAGAAACATCATCATAACGAGTGCGCTCCCTGTTCCTGTGTGTTATGAGTTGCACTGCCACATGATGAGGTGCTGAATCTGCATCCGCGAGTAACTGCGCCTCTCCGACAGTATTTCAGCGTCACTTCAGTGTGTTAATCAGACACAGTAAGTGCATTTACAGGGGCTCTTACATTTAAACGTTACAGCTGAAGTGAGCAGAGATTGTACAGAAAAAAACTAATGGATTCCACCTCGCGTGACGCCGCGCGAACGAAGCATACGGGCAGTGAAGCGGCTGCCATTAATTTCAGATGGAACCTTCCCGATGGGGCGGTTGACAGAGACGGATTGAGAGGCGGAGACGCACACGCACAGGAAGACGGAGAGAAACTCGGGCGTAACCTTACAGTCTTCCCCCTCACGTGACCAGCTGTTCTTTTTTTTTCTTTCAATAAATTAAATTCCAGCTCCAGGTGTCTGATCTGCTCATTCATTTATTTTCCCACCAGAGGCTCAAGCAATAGACCCTGATCATTGATTGTATGTCCAAGTGTCCACGTGATTCTGGCAGTTCATCACCACAGCCTCTTCTGTATACTTTCCTTTTAACTTAGCATGACGTCATCAGGCGTTTCATTTGGCATCTTACACAGTTAACCAGGGGAACTGCTAAGTGACGACAGGGTCATTTTTTATCAGTGGCGTGCTGACTCTGTAGCAGCAACACAAACATCTCATTTAATCAATGTCATACATTTTTCAACTGCATTATTTAATGTAATGCACATTCGCCTACGCCTTGGTCAGGCTTTTATTCAAAATGCCGTCTTTTATATAAGGAAGACAGTAAAAATATTTCCCGTGCTTATCTGTGATGCCTCTCTGGCCACAGTCATCGATGCAGAAGACAAAAGTCCTCTTTCTTTTGTCCCTTTCGCTGACCTGTGAAGAAAAAAAGCAGATTTCCATACTCTCTCTACAGTTCAGTGGAGGCATGCAGAAGATGTTTTCCCATTTTCTCATGCAGATGAGGAACCTAACACATGTGAAGCTCTCTGACAGGGTGTGTGTGTGTGTGTGTGTGTGTGTGCGTGCGTGCGTGTGTGCGTGTGTGTGTGTGTGTCTCTGTGCGAGCGCCCCATCTGTGTGCGGACACACATCATTCAGCATGCCACCGACTCAAGCAGAACATGGAGGAAATTTTAATCAAGGCTCTCAGCAAGCCTGGTGGGCTGTTAGAGGTGAGTGTGTGCATGTGTGTGTGCCTGTGTGTGTGTGTGGTCGCACACGTATCTGAAATTGTGTCTGGGGTTTTGTGATGAAACATTAAGGCGATACTCCCACCAGTGATAAAGAAGCAAATAGTCCTGCGTGACCCCGGAGCGACTTCTTGGAGGAGAAGAGAATAGACTCCTGTGGCTGCTCCTCCACTAAAGCCTACATGATATATGTGTGTTCAGGGACTTCTGCCTCGACCAACACAGTAGATCAAAACCAAATTTTTGTTTTACAAGTCCTCCCTAACCTTCCCACTCTACTTGTGATAGTAACCTCTAAAGGATAAGTGAGGGGGAAGAAACGTTTCTCTCTCTGTGTATTTTTAATTCTCTTTATTCCAGATGAAAAATCTCACATTTGAACAGAACTATTGTCAGAGCTCACCGGCTCTAGCTCTTGAATTACTCAACCTAGACCGTATGTAAAGGTAGACGATACGACAGCTCCCCAGAAGTGAAGCCTTATTTGATGCTATAAAAACGATATGAAACGTCATGATTGACAGCTTAGACTGGCTCATGATTGGTCGAGCGGCTGTACTCGGCGGTTACGAGTCTGGCTCCAAATGGGCAAGATGACAACAATCGTGTCCATGGAGAAATGTTGGCCATCTCTAGCTACAGTCTATGTTTTACAGACAACCTACGTTTTTATTTTGGGGGGGGTCATGTTTTTGCGCCATCTGATGACTGTCAATCCGATATACACTGTGTATTTCATTCTCCAACGTTTCCTAGGATTAATATAATAAATGAGCAACTTTAGTGTGTAGAGGTTGACAGGTTGTGTACTCTGGGTTTTAAGACTCCAGTGTTCACCGCTCCATCCTTTGATCACGACTGTGCAGACTCTGGCTCCGAGATGGCAGCGTTCACATTTGGGGATATTTTGGCTTCATTTGCGGATAGAGGGATGGAGTGGAGGCACGTCATCCATCTTTATGTACAGTCTCTCTGACTGACTTTCATGGGGTGAAAGTGTTTGTTTAGTTCTTGCTTCATCTGGGCCATTTGCCATGTCTTGATCAGAACACCAAAAAATGAGAAGTGCACTTAGTATTTCAGCAGCACGGTGGGTTTTGGCTGGAGCTGCGCCTGCGGCACTTAGGAAGACATGCAGATAAAGTCCAAAGGCCGAAGCTTCCAGCCATGTCTGAAGGTAAAATGAGGGAGAGCTTGACCTTTATACGTCTCAGTGTTTTTCTAGTTTTATAACACTGGAGCTCTACAGTATTCATGCTTAATGCCTCTGCTTATCCACTCACTGTAGAGTAGTGTGCAATACGTCTTGAACTTATGGGTCATGAGATATATTCATTTGTGTAAGGTCTATTCACATCATGCTTTGAATGTAAAGGGCTGGGGAAAAAACATACATCAATCATGCAAAAGTGAACCCTATTAACCACTCGATAGCGCAAGCTTGAATCCTTTTATTACAGAGAGCATCTGCTGTTCATACAGTTCTGGTTAAAAAATAAAATGCTCACCTTGACCTTTGCACCCAGATGCATCTTTTATCTCCCTCTCGTCTTATAGAGGTTGAGATTCCAGCCAATGAGCGGAGCTGTGGTTGTGTCAAGGACGGCTCTGCTGGGAAGACTTTTTTTTTTTTCCTCCTCTTTATCAGATTTATTTTAGTCCTTTTTAATCTCTCTCCTGGGGATAAACAGAGCACTGTGCTTTTACTCAAGGGCTTCGCATCCTAATGTAAGTGCTCATCAAGTCTTTATACGATCTCCAAAGTTTGCCTTACACAGAAATGGAGTTTATCCTCAAACACAGGAGGAAGACATTTAAGTGCAGACTAAAACTATGAAATAAAAATAGTCTTAAATAAAGTTTTTAATCCATTTAAACCTTACACATTATCAAAAATCGGAACAATTGTATTAATTGTCTTCAGAAAAAGCTCAGGATGCAAAAGCAACAGCACGGCCATTTAAATGCCAGTTACCACAAATTGCTTTTTTTAATTCTTGTGCACTTAGGCATACACAAGTAAAACCCACCCAACATATGCACACACATACACAAAATCCATCAATGTTGCCAGGAGGAATAATTTGCAATCTTTTTTTCCACCTCTTTGGTTTTGTGCAATTAACATTTTTTAAGATGGCCCCGTTCCAATTTGTGCTTCATGTCAGTCGAATGTGCAGGAAACATTTTCACATTCCTCTGCATGAAATTCTCCTGAAGACACTACAGGTGAATTATTCTGGTAAAATACACAAATACTCTGTTTGAGCTAAGGTTTGTGTTCTTTTATGTTTGAAAATTCAAATGAAACTAGGGTCAAAATTCATAAATTCACTTCATAAATCAGATGATAGCATCGTTTCATGTTTTTAGAAATAGAATATATGTTTTAAAGAAATATATATGAACTTACCCTCAAAATGAACACAGGAATAAAACTGGAAAGTGTGGTGTGGGCTCAGTAATTGAGAAGAAACAAGTTTTGAGAAATGGGTTGTAGATCTATTAAAAATTCCAGATGTCATGATTGAAATGTGCGGAAATTGTAATGCACTAAAAATCTAAATGTCTAGTCAAAATGTTTTCGTTCCATTTGTCTTAATGAGGACATTTTATGGAAGCAAAAGCCCCAGATCTTAAAATTCGATATATAGAATTCCACCAAGTTTAATTTTCCTATCAACCCATGTTTTATTAACGGCATTATGCGCCATAATTGAATTCCATAGGGTTATCCTATTTACTCTACGCATTATAAACTTTCATTGTCCCTGATTGAGAAAGACAATTTTGAGTTAGGAGGTTTCCACACCTCCTTCACTCCCTCCTTATTAACTCATGTTCGGTCGACGCTAACCTCCAACCCCCTGCTGTCTGTATTAATTATGCTCCTGTGTGGATCAGGGAGGATTTATTAGATAGAAGAAGGCTTAGGGTTGCTGGCATTTTGCTTATTAACGATGATCATGATAATCCCCTTTTCTACTAGACTGGGATTTAACGTCTGAGGACATGAGACCTGTTTTCAAACTGTTCTGGGTAAATTGATTTCTGTCCTTATGGCTTGGTTTTTTTTTTGTTTGTTTCAAGGTCGGAGTCATGGTGTCATCACAGGCGGGGGGGTTATCAAGTCAAGTCTGCAGGTCCTCCCTAGAAAACTTTCAATATTTTTAAACTCATCACCTGACATTTTAAAGTACTTCAAAATGAACTTGGGGTATGGGATGTGTATTGTATTATATTGTTCTGCTTTTCTTTTTTTCTGGCAGCAGATAATGAAAATATGGATAATAGATGTAAGCGCCTTGTCTGTCCCAGTAATTAAGTTTTAAACTAAGTATAATTTTCTGTTTGTCTGTTTTACATGTAAAAATCGTGCTATAAACAGTTAATGACAATTATTCAACATTGTCTCAGAAATGCTATTAAAATACAAAAAGACTTCTAAAGAAAATCCAGCCCAGTTTTTAGATTGTAGTCTTTTTTCCACTGCACTACAATCCTCCTCAGTCAGAGAAAGCACATCGTGTTCAATGTGGTAACTATGAGAGGAAGATCCAGTCCGTCCAACCACTGCAACCAATCACACCATGAGCAATCACTATTTATAGATCAATGTATCTAAAGCTTCACACAGATTTATTTACAGCGATGATCGTGGAATTGTAAATGTTCAGAGCAGAGAACTGACTGATAAGAGACAGTTGTCCTAATGTCCACAGACTCACTGTTATAAAGACAGTAGATGCTTTTGTGAGGATGAAGCCACAATGTGTCATATTTAAAATGAGAGATTGAGATCTCTGTCCTTTTGATGACTGATTGATCATAAAAGAGGAAATGTTACAGTTACAGGTCTGAGGTAACATGGATTCTTCGAGGGGTTAACTTCAGAAGATCAACAGACTCTGATAATCACTTGGATATCAACTGTGTGAACGAGGAAACAAAGCACTGTGTCAGACACCAGCTTCTTCGGGCTCAGCAGGAGACACAGACACTCGTGGTTTGTTGGAGAGGTTTGTCAGGAAGCAGGTTAGCTTCACGGAGTAAGTTACCACAGTGACTGAAATAGAGGTGAAGCGGTTGATTAGACATAAAAGCATCATGCAAGTTCAGCTCAATAATAAAGACATTATAATTAGTTAAATACACTTGTGAGCACCAGGACTCGGGGTGATGCTGTGGCTAAATTCCTCCAGGTGACTTCGCATTGATTGCAGACTGCCGCAGTGGTTGGTTGATTAACAGTCGTTTCCCCGATAACAGTTTGATTGCACTCCAGATAATTTTTTGCAATAAATTATTTATCTCTCAAATTGCGGTTCCAGCACAAAATTATGTCTGGAAGTTACCAGATATTTTTGGGAGTTACACACAGGCATTACCTGCGACCGCTGCATGAGGACTAAGGGGCATCCACTCAACATGTTGTGTTACTGGGCGCCCCCTGTTGTTGTGTTGTCATGCATGTCCTGGCTGAATTGAGGCGTTACTACTGGTGTTACCAGGGATTCAATTGGGGCGGAGTTGGTCGGAACTGAGCTCCATTTCCTTCAATATCATTTCATCATATCTCCCAGTAAATGTAAGGGGTCCTTTTGAGTCATTCTCTCGAGCGTAAAGAATCCTTTGGAGCATATTTGAGGATTACTTATTATTGTTATTGTTATTACAGTTTATCTTTCTTTTCCTCCTGTCTTTCTTTCTTTATTGATTCAATTCTCCTCTTCTGGTTCATCTTTCTTTCGGGCCGCCCATTACTACCTCCTTCACTGGCTGCCAGGTTGTTCAGGTTGGAGGACGTGTTGTACCGTTGACCGGTGACATTGTATTCCTTCACTTCCTCCTCCATTGTTTCCCTCCTTTCCTCCATAAAACCATGTTTATTCATTCTGTCTCTCCCCATTTGGTCCAACATGTTGATACAGAATCATCAGAAGATCTATGCCCCAGCTGTCTTTCTCTTTTCCCCCCCGATCCCTCCGTTCTTCCATCTCTCCCGTTCCTACCTTCACTCTCACCTCACCCGTGTGTCAGCTGCTTGTTTCACAACATCTCTCTCTCTTTTATCTCTTTCTTCCCCCTCTCCACCCCAACGCCTGTGCCCTCGCTCATCCTCTCTCTAACATTCACACCCACCGTCCACGTCCCTTCTTTCCTCCATCGATTTCTTCATTCTCTCAATGTCAACCCTTCCGTCTATCTCTCCCCTTGTCACCCCCACATCTCTAGATATCAATCTCCTCTTCTTCCTCAACATCTTCCCTTCATTCACCAACCCTCCCTCGCCTCCTCTTCACCTGCATCCCCCCACTGCCTCACCCCTCCTTCCCCTCCCCCTTCTTCCTCTTTACCAGAAGTCCTTGCCACCGGGCCAAGCCTGCCTATTTACTTTGGAATAAATCTACCTCATCACACAGCCACTTCCCAGTTGTTTCTTTTTTTTTCATCCACTGCAATCCTTTTAGCCACCACCCTCAAGAATTAATAAAACACGGCTATAAACTCGACCCCTCTCTGTTCTCTCCACCCGCTCCTCTTTTTTTCTTCCCCCCCCCTCTCTCTCTCCTCTCAAAGTCAAATGATGGATGGCTGGTTGGAGTGGGTGCCAGCTGTAATGTAATCACACCACCAGCCATGTCCTTATTTTAACTCTGGCCTCCATCAGAGTATTTGTCAACAACGGGCTCCTCCAAATACATAAGTAAAAATGAAAGCTAATAAACAGGGCAACAAAAATAGCAAAGTGATGTAATAACTAATCAAAGATGACAGTTAATTGGATGCAGCTCAACAGTTCCCTGCAGGGACATAATGAAAAAGAAATGTAATGATGGGAATGTGGTCTAAAGAGAACAATGGTGCTAAACAGAAGGAGCGGGGGGGTTCTCATCTCCTCGAAAGATTTTCATGAGCACTATATTCACTGCAGAGTTTTAATGGCACCATGTTACACTGAGGGGTTTCCTTCTCTGCCCACCCTGGGTCCGAGAAATTACATTTCTATACAGATAAACAGCAACAGCATTTTGTTGGAAATGTGACCGCTGGCTGAGTTATGTTCAGACGACATCCTTTTGGATTGAATGAAAACACTACATTAATTGGCAGAAGTGGTTGGGATGGATGACGCACAGACAGCGCTGACGACTGTCACCAGACACCAGGGTTCAGTGCTATTGGTGAATAGGCCGAGGCAACAAAAGCTCTTTGGTTGAGGTGAGGGAAAGATTGCAGTTTTGGTTGCAGTCCCAATTCTTCTCCCTGGGCTCTTACCTTAGATATGAAGTGTCCCCCTCCAAACAGAGGGCAAGACAATCTTCCCTTGGAATTGGGACACCACTCGCTACGTTATCAACAGCCAACCAACGTTATTACAGTGACAATATCAACTAACGTTATTATATTAACAAGTTATCAACCAACATTATAACAGTAACACATCTGACAACTGCAGGACAGATGGGACAGATTGATCTATTGATCAATACACAATTAGTCAGTGTGTTGTCAGTTATTTCAATGTAACTTTAGTCTTTGTCCATAGAAACTTCTGCCCCGCACTGAAAATAGATAACATGAGCTGGGAAGTTTGCAAAATGTCCCTGTTTACATGCTTGTTTTGACTTGTTTTGTTGGTGTGAATGGAGATTTTCCTGTAATGTTTGTCATAGCGATTCAATTACATTTTCATTAGCTAGTGGATTAAACAAAGATATTCTGCTGGATTTTCACTGTTATTTTGCAAGATTTCATACTTACATTTATGAGCATTTACCAGCAGCGGTCGCCATCTTTATTCACTTTGCCGTTTATAAAGCATTCAGGCATTTCTGTTTACCCCTGAGGGGGGTCCTGAATACACTACAGTTGAAAGGGTTTTTTAAGGGCTAGATGGCCTCTACATCTACAATACATAGAGAAATGGGACACTACACCTTGACGGCCACACGCAAAATGAAGGGGTTGGGCCAAGTGGTAGGGCTTATGGGTGAAGTGGGACAGGGCATGAAATTCAATAAACATGTTTCTGAAGTGATCTTCCTTTATTACCATACAACATTTTGACTTGTATTTGCTTTTTGTCTTCTCTGGGTGCTGCAGCTTGCCCTGAAAGTCAAAAGACGTGTAACTTAGGTTAAATAAAGACACTAAAATCTCGAATTACATAACTGACTCTTTAGTCTATGTCCGCTCTAGATCGTCTGTAAATTACGCTTGTGGATCAGACTGCCAGGGAAGCTGGTTGAGTGACTGTCTTTAAAATAAAACATTTCTCTTTGCTTCAGTCTTTAACTGGATCTTGCACCTGCCCACATTCCTGTTCTCTTACATATTTATCGCTATCATTCTTTTAATTTATCGTGGAGAAAAAGCTAAGGTGACATTTTTGTAGCGGTTCCATCAAGTGTCCCACTAAGCCATGACCGTGGCCAGCCTGTAATAGCACATCACTTCAAGTGATGTCACTTACACCAATGTCTTTCAACTACAGACTGTCTATAAAGATGGATGACATGATGGTTCCCCTAAAGTGAAGCCTGTCTCCTCCATATTAGTGGATCGGAAGTACATGTCATCACCGATGCCTTTCGAAGTTTTCATTTATCAGTGTGGTTTTAATATTACATATTTGATGCAATAAATACGGATTGAAACATTATGATTGACAAATGACACTGACTTGCGATTGGTTGAGCTTATTCACCAGAGGGACCTCAGTATCCCAGCACCACACCACGGTCACTACTACACAGGCTCTGGCTCCCTGACATCAAATCATGTCAAATGTGCAAAATAGTGGCACCAATATCCAATATATCTTAATTTTCAATGGAAGGAAGTGGAAACTCGCTGTCCAGCATCAACCAGTAAGACACCAGTAATAACTATCAACACTCAGTAAATACATATCTTGATTGATTCAGCAATGCTGCTGTATCAATGGAGGAATTGCATTTAAGAACCATCCAGAACCCCCGTGTGTGGAAGAGCATGTGTATGTTTCTAGTGACACATGTTACTTTACAGTACGAAAGTGTAACACAGATGTTCAACGTTGATCCTGCGTCAAAGGTCAGAACAACACGCTGGTGATTTGAACAAATGAGGCGACCGCACTCACAGCTTTCATCTAACGTTTTGCATGGTTTCACAAGAAGCTGGCCTCGTTAATTCAGAGTGAGCGACGGAGTGAGTCTGTACATCTGCTGCAGACGTTATAGAAGACGAGGGTGGCTTTGGTATTCAAATGACAGACGATGAAGAATTCACAAGTGGGAGACGAGCAGAGCAGACTAGTCCTCGTGGCAGAAGAGACGGGGCGACCTTTTCAAACCGCTGCGACTCCGCTGCCATCGAATGTTCATTTGTCATACTTTGCTGAGTCTACTTTCAAATGACATGGATCAGCATCAGTGTGAGAGAAGGTACCGCTGGGTTTCACATCGACAACGTCTTACTCTTCTGCTCTCAGACAATTTGTTACCACAGGACCTTTCCCCCCCCCTTTTTTTAAAACACTCCGTACTAGCTTTAAAGGGTCAGTTCACCCAAATCCACTTATTGTGCGTCTAATGATAAATAGCCAGAGAGATGGTTGTCCAGGTGTTGAGATCTCCTCTGATACCTGTCTCCAGTTAAATACAGTTGGGGTGAATTAAATTGTATCTGCATTGATTTACTGATTTCAAATTCCATTAACCTTGGTCGCATTGGGTAGAGTCAGAAGTCTCAGAGAAGTCTGGATGGTTAAAATACCCTTTTTTATTTTATTGTGCTTTATGGCTGAACTGGATACAATATTCTATATCCTTTTTAAAATATGTTGAACTGACCTTTTAACTTTACTCAATACCAGACCTTTTATAGAAATGATAGTCTGCACTGTCTGCCACTTACTTGTCCTCCTCCTATTTCTGTCTCTCTCTTTCTCTCTCTCTCTCTCTCTGTCAACAGTAAAAACAAATTGAATATGCTGTACAGTTTTTCTGACCCCGTAAATGGAGACCTGTCAGGCCAATCCAATTTGTACACGCACACAAACCCATATGCACACACAGAATATAAGATGTATACTGAAAGTGTGTGTGTGTGTGTGCGTGCGTGCGTGCGTGCGTGCGTGCGTGTGTGTGTGTGTGTGTGCGTGCGTGTGACCTTGGGAAAATGCCTGGATTTTGTTTATGTCAACATAGGAGTTAACCTCCTTTATGTTGATGTGCAGAGGGAGATTAAAAAAGGATTACAGGGGCTCAAATGCAACACCTCCATACCCGTCCTGCCACGCCCCAACCCAGACCATTCATAATGGATTCCTGTGTGTGTGTGAAGGTTGCACGGTGATGTGCATGTTTGGATTCCAAAGCACATTTAATTCACTCGTCCAATAAAGTAGGAGGATGGCATTCAGTTAACCAGACCTTTGGGTAGGGGTCAGGATGGAAAGTATACCATCATGAATTTGCCCTGTGATATGGATTTTGACGAAATTGTGCCGACCGGTAGAGACCTAGCATATCTAAAGTGGTGTTGACGTTACATCACTAGTGGGAGGTAGCTTAAACCTGCCAATAATCTGCAAGAAAGAAGAAGATGATTTGCTGCAGGGTCATGACGTAGCCATTGATACATCAGTCTCCTAGAAGGGGGTCTTTCCAGGAGAAAAGAACTGGCATTAGCTTCAGACTACCAGTGTAGAACAGAACATGGATGATTAATTGCAAGAGTTGCAGACCTTCTTGTTTTTGCTAACAGCTGTTGAACAGTTGCATTCTTCATTTCACCATGATACAAATGCGTAGGAGACGAGCTATTATTCACGCAATCTGCATCAATGTCTGTGTCAAGCTGGGCTTGTATTCTCATTGTACAAGAGCCGCCACATGATAGTGTTGTATGGATGGGGATTAAAACTGATCCAGAACCAAAGTGCTCGTTTGGACAGATATTGTTTTACTTTAAAAACTGCTTTCAAAATAAAACTTAGAAATATGGATGTAGCCCAGTTCCCCAGAAGACTCAAGTTCAATCACGAACACAATAAGGACATAATTTCCTGTTTCCCACCATTTTGACCCACGATTGAGGCAGAGCAGGCCACAAATGCAACCAGATAATATTTCTCCAGCTCTAAACATACACAGGAAAGTTTTTATATTTAACACAAGAGTGGTTCATATTTATCAACCGCTTTTCTAAAGGTTGGAGTAGTTCATGTTCATTATGGTGTGACTTTAATTAAGGATTCCATTTTATTATTTTTTGTGACCTTGTTTTAGGTCCCAGTGCAGACTGAGAGTAGATGCTCCTGGTGATTAATTACTCCACAGACATCACGGATGGCAAAACACTGTGTGTAACATGTGCTCAAACATGTGCACACACGAGTGTTCACACACACACACACACATGTGCCATCATCAGTCCTTTCCTGTGGGTGTTTGTATGTCCGTCTGCTTACCCTTGCTGTGTGTGTAAGTGTGTGTGTGTGTGTCTGGGGAGGGGTGACATTTCCTGTATCACGTACCACAGCTTGTTTGATCTTCCCTCTTTCATCTTCTCAGCAAAGAAACCTGACATTACAGGGTCTCTCTCTACTCTCTTCTCGCTCCATTTTGAGTCTGGAGTGTAGCTGCTCAGGTGTGTGTGTGTGTGTGTGTGTGTGTGTCTGAGAAAGCTAAGCAGAGGGATAAATAACTGTGTCCTTTCCACCTTAGGGTGAAAGAGAGTAAAGTGTACATTCCCTCCTTCCTCACGCACCCTGCATTAGTAAAGGTGGGGGATTCAGCGGTGAGTAGTGACATCCCCTACAGGTACAGTGCAGCCACCTGTGTGTCTTTGTGTGTTATCAGTAGCTATATTACTCCATCAGATTCTCCCTGTGATCGTCTAACCTCATGACTGTGAAGGCTCATTGAGATTCAGGGGAATTGGGAAGTCTCTGAGAAGCAACGACTTCCG